>NC_054546.1:1640284-1875284 GCF_017654505.1 Polyodon spathula | reverse complement strand
CATTCAAGGCTTTTCAGCCCGTGGCCTTCTAGGCAATGTATTTCTGCGCCCCACAGGACTACACCCCCTTCGCTTCTTGTCTCGGTAATTTCCAGATGCTGAAGAAAGCTTAATGTTATCCTCCTAAGTTGGCACTGTAAGTTCAACCATATTAATAAGCACTGTTGAAACAAATATTGGTCCCTGTCTGCGGCTCACTTACCTTAAGGTTATGTATTTTTAATTGGGGACACAGTCAATATGATATATTGAATAGGGATTTGAATGACTCAACTTATTAAGTGCACTTGCTGCGTGTCAAATCAACATTCTCCTGGTGTGCGGTCCCCAGGCTTGCTAATCACTTGTGTCATCTCATCACTCTCATCTCATCTGTTTGTAAATGAACTCTGAATCTCGGACAGAAGTCTGCTGAGAAAGCAGGGCTACTCAATTTGAAGCTTTAAAGCTGAGGGAACACGAAGCCACTGTGTGGCTTGGAACTTGGTTTCAGGAGACGAGGGCCCGGACCAATTCAAAACTGTGACAACCCGCTAGTCGCACTTAACAAAACTGTATTTAATAGTGTGTTCTTTTTTCTTTGTGAGTATTTTATCTCTTATACTCAAAAAGAAAACCCTGTTAAATAGAGTTTGGTTAAGAGCGACTAGCGGGTTGTCACTGTTTGGATTTGGTCCCGGCCTACTCTTCAGGCATGCACACCAAGGGACACTTGGGGTCTGATACAGCAAAGTTGCCTCAAACTGGGTCGCTGAGTCTCCTGGACCCAGGTTTCAAGCCACTGTTCCTGAAAACAGTGGCTTTGTGTTCCGCTTTAGAATCTAAGAAGATTTATTTATTTATTTATTTTTAACAACCAGGCTTCAAAGACCGTGGGTTGCCATTAATAATTCGGCAGTGCTGGTACATATGCACAATTATAAAACCGTTAGCTTCACGACAGTAAACATTTTAACAGTCTGCAATTAGAGGAAACTATCTGATTGCTGATAGAAATGCAATGGTGATTCTGGGGTCTGCCCATTTGAGTCAATACTTTTTTTTCATAGTTTAACATGCAAGATGTTTTCTTTGTTGAATGTGAACATTTAAAAAAGGAAAGAGCAATGCACACAGCAAAAGATGTTAAAAGATACTGTTTTTTAAAAATGTTATTTATTTTGTGAAAAGGGTAAGAATGTTTTACACAAACCCTTTACCGGATGAAAGGACATAAGCAGTTAACATGGTCGAACTCTGAAATAAATACTCTGCAAACTCTACTTTTTGGAATTTTTGAATTAAAGACCGCTGAAAGAAAAGAGTACCTTGTACAGTGAAGACAGACGTGACAGCTGTTGCCAGCTGTTTGCACAGAAATAGGAAACTGATATGGGTTTGACTAAGGGTTGCTGTTGGTATGCATAGACTTTTTTATTGAATGGCTCACATTTGTCAATAGGAAACTGCAATCTAATGCATTCTCAGAGGATAGTCTGAGGATTACAGTGGAATATACTATACGTTAATGATTTTTCTTATGCAGGTCGTTGAAGAAAGCCAAGCTGGCTGACTGATGCTGCTGTTTGTGATTTCATTAAGCATGGTCAACCACATGACCTATTTGCACAGTGGAGTTAAACTGCCAGAAGCACCTGGATCTCTTAAATACAGTTGAATCCCAGGAGACTTTGAGTAGTCCCTCCCTGTTTGAGCAACCAGATTCAGAATCCATATTTGACTGTCATGAGCTTTATGTCAGCACAGAGATAATTATAGATTGGAGAGTCACTCGTCTCTTTAGGGTTGTGTAAATGCAGGCTGTATATGTTTATTCAGACAGGATCTGTTTAGGGAACCACCTGTCAGGTGTTGAATGCGTAAAATCTTTGTCAAGCCAGGCAGCTTTTCAGGCATTTAGTTTCCTTCTGTTAAAGTGCTGTGCAATGTGTACACTGAGCAGCACAAGCATGACACAGAATGGACCCACCATGAACATCTGAAAAAGAAACTCTGGGTGTCCTTTCCTGGTGGCACTTTCAGAGAAACAGAGTGAAAGTAAAGCCTGCGTGCATGAAGCAGCTGTTTATCTGTTTTAACGTCTTTTACATTTGTTCCAGTTGACTTGTCTCATGGCATAGAGAATCTGACCTGATCATGTTACTGGTCCTGTAATGTTTGGGTGTTTATGGCCTCTCTGCCCCCTGTTTTATAGCTCTGTCCCTGAAAAGCACACTTCTAAAATAACATAACTTTGAGATGGCACTGCTGGGAGAGGTGGGACAAGCAGCTGCTAGTTCCTTCACTGCTACAGCCAGTTAATTTATCCTGCAGAGCCCACATCCCACAGCTACTATATGCACTTTGCATACCATTCTGTCAGGATGGAACTCAATACATTGACAACATGTATACACAGTATATTAAAGTTACTTTTTTGATCATACAGCATAAGCTTGTTGTAAATGTATACATGTAGCAAATAGAATTGATATCCAGTATTTGTCTGTTAAATAGAATTGAAATTGGTGTCTTTGTCTACCCTTTTGAAAGTCACCATTTCATTTATGTAACATGATGTTCTGGTACAACACTTCAAAGATATATTAAAGTAATTTCTGCAACACCCTTAAATAATGTTGCGTTAACATAATGAATTGCATACCGCTTTGTTGTTTCCCATATACTTAACATTAAATGTACTACTATTATGGCTTCCGGTAGACTTTTGTGATGTCATTTTGTAGTTTCTTTCATTGCATTATGTTAAGTCAAAGATCTAAATTATGCTCATATAGTTCATTTTTTTAAAATGTATGTCTCAATCCTAAAATTCTAGGTGATGCTAAACTTTTGGTCATAGCTGGGTATCGGACCCCATTCCTCAGCAACAGCAGGGAAGGGATTGTTTTTTAGGCTGGCTATCATCTGTGTAGAGAAAAAAACTAAAAATGATATAACACTGCTTTAAGAACTGTGTGTTTTCAGCTTCTAAAAAAAGCTTCTCTTGGTTTATTGCTACTCCTGATCTTATTGGTTTCACAGCTCCTGTTCCACGAGGAAGTAGGGGCGACAGTCTTTCAGAGGTGTTTTGATTAAAGCCAGCCAGCCCTAAATTTAGCTGCCACGTGAGAACTTATATCAGAGGCTGGAAAGGGCACCACAGTTGAATGGAATTCCGCAGCAACTGCTGCTGGGCCGGGAACAAGATGTAGTTTGTTTACTTCCTATGAAATAAAACAAAACCTTTTTGATTTACTTGCAGTTCCACCTCCTCAAAGTACGAGGAGAAGAAGCCTTTCCCCCTTGGCATCCCGTTTGGCGGGGGGGGTTCGAACCCTCTACTCCTGACCCCAGCCAGCCTCCAGCTCGCTCAGCTCCAAGCCCAGCTCACCCTGCAGAGGATAAAACTGGCGCACACGGCCGTGAACAGCAACACAGCTGCCACCGTTCTCAACCAGGTCCTCTCCAAGGTGGCAATGTCTCAGCCTTTGTTTAACCAAATGGTCAGCACTCCCCATGGACACGCTGGCGGAACTCAGCTGGGCATGTCCGCAAGTAGGTTTCCATCTGGCGGATTGCTCTTCCCATCTCAGAACCCAGCACTGGGTGGAGGTCTGGGTTGCATCGGGAGCCTACAGAACCAAAACCCCAGTGCTATAGGACTGAATCCCTTTGGAGGGATGGTGCCTCAGGCTTCAAGCCAACAACCCTCAGCACCCATGGGCCTTGCTCAACCTGGGGTCTCCCATGCATGCAGCGGCTTTACAGACTATGGAAATAATATGAGTGTTCCTGCTAGTTCAGTTTACAACTCAGACTCGGAGCGAAGGGGCCAGTACGGATTCCTCAGTGGGGTGCCAAGTGCTCTAAATTCTTCAGGGAAATCAGCTGAGGGGCAGTACAAGCCTTCCAGCCAGTCAAAGCTGGAGACCCAAGGTGGGTTTCAGAGGGATTTCTACATTGCAGGTGCTCAGGGGCAGAAAGCTTTGGGCTTCTCTGGGGAGCAGAACACAAATCATTTTCATCAAGGCAACCACAAAGACCTAACCAGGCCTGTCACCCATGAAACATGTACCACCAGCCAGTGGCCAAACCAGGCCAACTTCTCCAAGCCAAATAACCCAGAGCTGGTACCTAACTCAGGCGCTGTGTGGATGGCTTCAGGACAGCCATTCCACATGAGGGGAGAACTCTACAACCCAGAGGAGCCAACCGCTGAACCCAAGTTCAATCCTGTTGCCGGCCAGCATTCATTTAGCAAGCTGGGACCCAACAACCAGGGGTTTGTAGGATTTGAGCAGCTCAGGCAAGCAGAGGAACAGGTGCCTCCAGGCCTGGTGGTACCTCTACAGCCACACCAGCTCAACGATTTCCATGCAGTAACTCCTGCTCACCTTCCCCATGTCTGCACCATCTGTAATAAGAAGGTGTTTAATCTAAAGGTAGGTCACTAGCAGAACTTATGACCATTGCCGCGAGAGTTCATTCTGCAATAGCGATTTCACTTAGTTAGTTGACATTATTATAAGTTAGACGCAGACAGTGTAGTGCTGTGTACAGTAACTACATGTGTACTTGCAAAGTTTTTTGGGATGTTGCTAACGCTTTTTGTAATAATACTTAATAGTTGTATCATTTCTATGTAACCATGTGAAAATGGGAGTTTATTTTTAATGCTGTTATTAAAAACATTTTAAAAGTGTAATCACAAATTAGTAATTTATTTTTACAGTGTATGATTGAAAAAAAATGTAGTGTGTTCTTTCCACGGTATTAATTGTTGACACATACACAGACATAAAGAGAAGTAATAATAACGCATTCATGATCAATCAATCAATCAATCAATCAATCAATCAAAACCTTTATTTATCCAGAGGAGTCAATTGAGAACAAATTATCATTTCCAACGACAAGCTGGCAAGAGGCTCACACCACCAGAGCAAACAAGATCAAACACAAGAACTAGAAAATACAAAAAAACACATCAATCAGAAAACACCAAACATAAAATTCAGCAGCCACTTGGCAGGTACAGATTTCGATTAGCAATAGGTCAGATTATTATATAGCTGTTTGTTCACATGGCTACTCTTCTATAGAATCTCAAATCCCAAAATGGAAAGAAGCCCTGTGCGATGCATGTAAGTAGGGATGAGAGCAATAATATTTCTTTGTGTGTTTGTGTGTGTTGGCATAAAGGTACATCTGAATTTGGTGTCCTTCAGTTTGGTTAAGAATGTACTGAGTGATTTGTTAATAGTTGAAAGGTATCTACATTAACCATATGGACCCATTTCAGCTTAGCAGCCAATAATTCATGTGGAACTTAAATTGGTATGAATTGGGTTACTTGTGACGCCAGAGTCAGTTTAACAGCTCCTTGCTAAGGAAATTAATTTTACTGCATGTACAGAGTCAGAAAATGAATAAATTTTTGATGTGTTAGATTTGATCTTTTGAAGGACAGACAGGTCCTACTACAGCAATGTAAACACGTGCAGCAGTCAAGTGAACACGGTGTAGCATGGATATGAATTCTTGTGTTTTCTACAGGAAACTGTTTTAATGAGCCACTTGCTATACAGGTTTGAAGCAATACTTTACTACTGTATCTTCTTGCTGTTTAGAATCACTCTGTAGACCGGTTTCTGTTTCAATCATCACATCCTGTGGTCATTAAAAAACTCTCAGTTTTCTCTCTAAGTGCAGCTGGTACACCAGAGTGTAACCACTAACCTGTCCCCCCTGCAACACGCTGCTTCCAGTTGATGTAATTAGTGCAATTGCAAGTTGCTCTTTTAAGATGGAGCCGGAATTGTGTGCACTTAATTGAAGTCGTATTTATTGATGAACGATTTCTAATCACGTCTAAAGGAATAAATGCCCAATCTATTTATCTTCAGGACTGGGACCAGCATGCCAAGGGAAAGCTTCATATTCAGCAATGCCTGCAGTTCTCAGAGTGGTGAGTTCTGTACAGATACTACCTATTATTAATATGTGTAATAACTGCTGCTAAGGGAATACTATGAACTGCTAATTAATTTCTCTTGAATAAGAACAACACCCCCAATAATCTACATAGAGGAAGGCATCTCATGTGCTATACAGCACTCAACTTTGTTGCCTTTTCAGCCAGTAGATTACATTGCTTCCTTGTTTTTTTTGTGTGTAACAATACAAATTGTACATTTTTTAGGATATTAAATGAAGGGTCCTTGTGCAGTAAAGTACAGCACTGTATGCGTACAATTTCCTGTTAACATGTGTTAGCTGTGAATTAACCACATTTGTGAAATGACGAGGGAAGCACTGTGTTTAACTCTTGCGCAGCTGAATGCCTGAGTGCCACGCACTTGTGAACAGGTGTACTCTACACCGCTATTTATTTCATTTCTTTTCTGAACTGTCATGTCATGGGTTTGTACATTCAGTTTGACAATACTGTGATGATACTCCTTGTTTACTTAGTTTGGCATAAAGGTGAAGTCCAGTAATTATTTATAATCTTTGTTGGCCTGAAATATCATTCCAATGGCCATGTAAAGTATAAATACTGTATATGTTGCACATTTCCTGCTGCACTGACAAACCTTTCATTTTTATTCTTTAGCCCTGCCCTTGGCCTTGCTAATTTTCCAACATTTTCAGAAGGAAGTCTAAACACCTCCACAAATAACTCTATGGCGTATACCTCAACTGGAGCTCAAGGTGAATGCTGTTTAAATGCTTGACATGTACTTCGTTTACAACAACCTTAAGCACCCAGAATTGAGTTATTTTTCCAGAATGTTGGAAAACATATTTTTTTTGGCAGAAAACATATTTTGCGGGCAGATTTAATTTCTCTTTCTTCTTTTCAACCCCAGATTTATCCTCAGGTCTCCACATCTCTGCACCAATGAGAAGTCCTACATTTATATCAACTCAGTTAGGGTCAAAGGTCAGTACACCGGTGGTGAATGGATAATCCATTTCATTGTTTCGACCACTTTTAACCACACTTGCAAAAATAATAAGATAATGAATGTAGCCTGGCTATGCATCACATGACGCTCAATGCGACGTGTTCAATCATTTACCAGAAGTAATGAGAATTTTCATGGGGTCTACACATTACATGCACTGGGTAAATTCCACGTAAATCCTGAAAAATACAGCCTTACTCATAATACATTTATGGGCTGGATGGGTAGTCTGCTTTTATTTCCAGGTAGAAAGAAAAGTACATTCTTCCAAGGACTGATAAAAGAAAAAGCTGTATTGTTGTGTTTTTGTTTTCGTGGCACTCTTTTGAAAGAGGTACAGCAGTTGAATGGTGTGGATACATTTTCTTATCATGCCAGTGATCTGACCCTGGTGGCTTTGTGCTGTTTAGCATTAATAAATCCAGTTGTACAGTTTTTTTTTTTAAATGAACCTTGTCTGTGGGAAATGTATTGGGTGTAATTCATTGGCACTCAGATGAAGAGTTTATTGACCATTTATGTTAGTTTCCTATAATCTCAGTTGCGAATTAACCTTGTTGCCTGAACTGCTATTGATACAGTTGTTAAAATTAGAAACTCGTGGAGCAGCCCACAGAGACGGGTCATTTCCATAAATGGCAGCTACTGTGTCTTAAGGTCCAGTGTGTGCTCTGGAATACTCCGGAACGCCGTTCCGCTGTTCCGCTACTATTTTCTATAGGCAGTGGCGTGTAGTCGAGCCAGAGCCCGCATAATAGGAAAGCTAAGTCACATGACTCACATCTCTGATTAAGTCAGTAGTCCTCTTGATGCAATGAAAAGAGTATTATGGATTCTTCTATTGCAATCTATTTCTTTAAGAAGGCTAAAAATGCTGATGAAGACGACAGCAACAGTGCATTGACTACGACTGTGGACACAAACACGAATGAAGCCACTGACATATGCACGTCAAGTAAAACATTCTGACAAAATGGAGAAAGGCACTTTTGTGGAAATACAAATAAATGCCTATGTATATATAAATAACCATGTGCATCCCTACACTGTTTATACAGCACGGCTCCTTTAACCATGTGCATCCCTACACTGTTTATACAGCACGACTCCTTTAACCCCATGTGCATCCCTACACTGTTTATACAGCACGACTCCTTTAATCCCATGTGCATCCCTACACTGTTTATAGAGCACGACTCCTTTAACCATGTGCATCCCTACACTGTTTATACAGCACGACTCCTTTAACCATGTGCATCCCTACACTGTTTATACAGCACGACTCCTTTAACCATGTGCATCCCTACACTGTTTATACAGCACGAGTCCTTTAACCATGTGCATCCCTACACTGTTTATACAGCACGACTCCTTTAACCCCATGTGCATCCCTACACTGTTTATACAGCACGACTCCTTTAACCCCATGTGCATCCCTACACTGTTTATACAGCACGACTCCTTTAACCATGTGCATCCCTACACTGTTTATACAGCACGACTCCTTTAACCATGTGCATCCCTACACTGTTTATACAGCACGACTCCTTTAACCATGTGCATCCCTACACTGTTTATACAGCACGACTCCTTTAACCATGTGCATCCCTACACTGTTTATACAGCACGACTCCTTTAACCATGTGCATCCCTACACTGTTTATACAGCACGACTCCTTTAACCATGTGCATCCCTACACTGTTTATACAGCACGACTCCTTTAACCCCATGTGCATCCCTACACTGTTTATACAGCACGACTCCTTTAACCATGTGCATCCCTACACTGTTTATACAGCACGACTCCTTTAACCATGTGCATCCCTACACTGTTTATACAGCACGACTCCTTTAACCATGTGCATCCCTACACTGTTTATACAGCACGACTCCTTTAACCATGTACATCCCTACACTGTTTATACAGCATGACTCCTTTAACCATGTGCATCCCATGCCCTGCTGCTCTTGTTTCATTCCATAGCTATTTCGATTGGTTTATTAAATGCGCCTACTAAATGTAGCTTAACAGCATTTGTACATGTTCTAGCAGAGCATATGATCCTGCTTGGTGGAGAATCTTATTTTAATGACTCATCCATACATGTTAGTTTCTGGGATTTATGAGACGTTTCATCGCTGAAGTAATAAAATAATAAAAATACAGCTAGCTTCTATAATGCCCACCTGCTTCCATAGCAGTTGGAGGTTCTGAAGTCTTCATTACTGCTGGACAGCATCAGCATTTCTTTAGGTCTTATATTTATACATCACATATGATGGATATAGATTGTAATGGGGTGCAACTTGCAGTAGTTAATGGTTCTCAGAATAATTTGGGTATTTCTGTTCTTGTAATCTGTGGTAAAGGAGTTTTTATTCAGCATTCTGCCATCACCATGAATTATCTCTTAATATCGCATAAAACCAAGGTGCCGACTTCATATTTTCAGTGTTATAGAAACCAACTTTGAAACGTGATCTAAGATGGCTGCTAAATTGAAGTCCCATGATTTTTGTTAATTTAGCAGATTTTAATACCACACACTATGAGATAGTGTATTCTGTGATTATCTGGGTCAAGTTTCAATGAACCCTTTAGTACCAGTAAATTTAAAAGGATGCATCTACTTGGCATCCCAGATAAGATGGGGCTTTACTATTATACAACTAACTGTGTTCTATGATTATCTCAGTGAAGTTGCTTTTCTCAGCTAAGGTTCATTACCAGTGTTGTCCAATAAAAATAAATTAGCTTGTTCACTGTATTAGTGATATTAGTGCACACGTTTTCATTGTTGTAGCTTGTTCACTGTATTAGTGATATTAGTGCACACGTTTTCAATGTTGTAGCTTGTTCACTGTATTAGTGATATTAGTGCACACGTTTTCAATGTTGTAGCTTGTTCACTGTATTAGTGATATTAGTGCACACGTTGTCATTGTTGTAGCTTGTTCACTGTATTAGTGATATTAGTGCACACGTTGTCATTGTTGTAGCTTGTTCACTGTATTAGTGATATTAGTGCACACGTTGTCATTGTTGTAGCTTGTTCACTGTATTAGTGATATTAGTGCACACGTTTTCATTGTTGTAGCTTGTTGAATGTACATGTATTCTGAATGGGATTTTTTGCCAGGGCTGATTTATTGACCCACTTTACTTTTATACATATCATTCATTGTTTAGATCATCAGTGTATTTATTGGTTGGAGCCAGTAATTCAGCAATGTAAAGACAGAAAGCTTACTCCTCTGAATGTCACGTTGTGATATGAGTGATATTTGTTTCTGTCAGGCACTGACCTCTGTAGAGGAAGGGCTGTATAAAATTAGCTCCGGTGGTCAAGTGCCCATTACACTGTTACTCTGTCAGATGAGACATTTTTCATCCTCAGAGACAAGTAGCATCAGCCCCTTCCTGAACCAACAGGGAAGCAGCGCTAAATAAACCGACAGGATCAGGGGACGGACCTTGCAGTCCTGGAAATGGAGTCTCAGTGCCATAGTGTTCTGCTAAATTAAAATATGCATTTATATAGTCGTCTGCCTGCTTATAGTAGAAAAAGGGTATCATAGATCTATTTTTAAGAAAGTCATACAAAAACTAAAGAATGCTGGCAGCAGTACGGTCTAGGTCTTATACCTGATGCCTCATGTGGAAGGGATTGGACACATTGTAACCATATTACCCAAAATGAAGGACTAAGGGTAATTCAGAATACAATAATGAATAGAGTTTATTACTCTGTTTAAAAATTTCTAAATTCAGAAAAATATTTTTTAAAGCAGTTTTGATGGACATAAATGATTTATATCACTGGTTTGTTTTCACAAAAAAAAAGCAAATTGTACTCTGTAATAAAAAACATTTTTAACAAATGCTATAGGTAGTAATTTTCCATTATGACACCCTAACAGATTTGGGTGATAATTACAGTTTTGAACATATGTTAATATACTGTGCCCAAGCCTCTTCCAAGCTTAATTGTGCTTGATATGCTTTTGCTTTTAACCACGGCTATAAAAAGAGTTGACAAAACGAATCCAGAATTCTACCTGCTTTAACATTAAAATGAACGTGCGTGTGTGAGTGATTGTAATTATTATAATATCAAATGCGCTGCATGTTATATTGCTGCTGTTACTTCTGTAGACCAAAAAGGCAAGTTTTGTCATGATCCGTGGAAGGTCAGTATGTTAATTGTGCATCAATGCCATTATTTTAAGACCTTCACGCAAGCTGGCACTTGGCTGATCACAAGGCAATATTTTATTAAGCAAACAAATACGGATAGATTTCAAGGACATAAACAGCCTGTTGATTTCAGTTTCTGTACATCTTTATTAGGCAAGTCTGTGTGACCTTCCCTGGAGTGTCATGAAGCCTCTAATAGAATTATCACTTTTATGTCTGAAACTGTTAAAGTCTGGGCTCAGGCCAAAAGCAATAAAATGGAGACCTCACACTGGTGCAATTAAGATTAGACGGTTAGAGTTTCTTTCCAAAGTGTCAGCCTGCTAGCAAAAAGCTTTAACACATGCTAGCTGGGAATCCTGCTGGCTTTTCATTTCTCTTTTTAAATATTCTGTTTCTGCCAGTGTTATCTGAGCTGCGACACAGTCATTTAGATTAGCAAACCCGGGATCGATCACATAAGTTGATCTGGATTTTACATTTTACCTCTAGCCTGCTTGGAAGAAGCGCAAAAACCAAACCAAATTTTACAAAATAAATTTTAACATTTTAAAACTACAAAAACACAACACAGTTGGAAGTAACAACCATTCATTTTATCTCCTTTATTTATCTCTTTTTTCTTAATAGTTTTATTTCTTTCGAACAATGTTCCTGCACTTTAACTGTTGTTTACTCTTCAGTATGGGGCTCAGTGTCTTTCATTCCTAAGTCTACCAAATTATTAAATACCAAAAATGTCCCCATGAAATAGTGACGTGTCCTGTTTCTACTAGGCTGTGCAGCCGCATTTCTAGTCAGACCTGACAAGGGGAGTGCTGTGGGGTTTTATACCAGAGATTTGATCCTGCACTATCAATCATGTTGCGCTTTCACCAGAATGACAGAATAGTTTTTTGTATTGATGCCTTTGACTTCAACTTGTGCCATCTCGATTATTCCAGCTGACATTAGTCTCACCCTTTATGCAATCGTGTCAGCAGTTTTCAGTATGTAAATCTGTCTGCAGCTGAGAGCCCCTGTGACTCTGCTCCAACATAAACAGAACAAGCGCCCTGACATTCCTCCTCTAATTAGAACCCCCCCCATTCTGCCTGGGACCAGTAATACAGGTTGACGGTCTTCTCAGAGGTGTTGATATGCCTCCTAAATTTCTCCTTTTTGCTGTGACACAGCGGTGTGTGTGCGTTGCATGTGTGTGTGTGTGTGTGTGTGTGTGTGTGTCCCCCTAAGCAGCAGGGGCTTCTATACTTAGCGATCCGAGAGGATTAGTCACAAAGGGGAATGGATGTCTGAGAGGGATTAGGTGACACATTTTTTGATCTGAAAGGGATAAACCTTATTACCGCTGTCACAACTCCAGGCTGAATCTGCCTGCAGGGACACACATTTATAGGCTTAAGCAATAAGTACGTTGTAAAAGTAGACGCCAGTAGATACTTAGTTCAGACAGCTGCAGAGGGAGTCCTTCCCTGCTAGCAATGCTGTCAGTCGTTCTGAATGCCTGAGTTCTGTACACTAAGATCAGAATTATTTATTTTGAGACACAGAACATCTTTTTTTATTAACTGCTTTGAACGTCAGCCCTAGCTAAGTTGTATTTTATCAAGAGATTTTCTATTTGCGAATATATGTTTTCAAATGATAAAGCTCCTGTTCACTTGCCCAGGCACTCCTGAATACCTGTTAAACTTTTTAAATATCACGACTCAGAACCTGGGAATGGGCAGTGGGGGGGTTTGCAAGGATTTCTTCTTTGGGAACTAAAACTTTCTGGATAACCTTCAGTGTAACTTGTCAGGCTTAATAAAATGTTTGTTGCCATCAGATGTGTGAAGTGCCTGCTTGGTGGTCTTCCATGACTTCTTCAATATCTTAGCCGGTGCTGAATACAGGCGCTGAATACAGGTGCAGATTATGCAGAGGGGGAAGAGCTGCTAATACATGTAATCTGCCTACACCACTTGTCTAGTCTAGTCTAGTATGGGGGCATTGTGCTGGGGCAGTGGCTTAATAACTGGATTACAGTAATAAAAAAAAGTATGTTGTATTATTACATTAACACAGGTTGTTTGTCTGTTACAAAGCAAGGCTCAGTTCAAGAATGAAATGAATGAAGCCGCTACTCTACTCTTCTTGGAACCAATATATTTCAAAAGCTCTTTGCTTTCTTCCAGTCAAAGCAGTGCTGGAAATATAATGAAGAAAGTGCTAGTAACTCTTTCCACAGAAATATCTTTCACCTAGTTTCACCTTTTTTCACCTTGGTATCTAAGCATGTTGTTATTATTATGTTATTATTATTATTATTATTATATATTATTATTATTATTATTATTATTATTATTATTATTATTATTATTATTATTATTTTGTATTATTATTATTATTATTAATAATGTGTATTTTGTATTATTATTATTATTTTTAATGTAGCCACACAAATTACATTTCATGAAAAGATCAACAAGTTTTGTTACTAACCATCATCATGAATTGTATATGCTTTTTTTAATTAAAAACATTTGCCAAGAAAGACACAATACATGGAGCCGAAGCCTCATTCAAGAATTGAATCTATTCAGTCTTGAACAAAGAAAAGTACGCGGCGATCTGATTCAAGCATTCAAAATTCTAAACGTTATTAACAGTGTCGACCCTGGGGATTTTTTTGACCTGAAAAAAGAAACAAGCCGACACCCTGGGATCCATCAAGAAGCTGCTTGATGAGATTCTGGGATCAAGAAGCTACTAACAACCAAACAAGCAAGACGGGCCGAATGGCCTCCTCCCCTTTGTAAACTTTCTTATGATCTTATGAACAGCCCTACATTTGGGTCTCATGTTGAAAATGGTGTACTCCTCAATTAAATTTGTAAATTGAAAATTATTCTTTTTTTAAAATGTATTTATTTATTTTAATTTTTGGATTAAAATGCTTACCTAATGCAGTTTATATGATAAGAGTTTTAGCAGTTTTTACAGTTCACTGACCAAAGAAAGTCCAATCTTAAAAAAACCAACAAATCTCTTTTCAGTTTCTGCAGAGAAAGCCCACAGTTAGCAGAGTTGTTCACATCTGTAATCTTCCGGAGGGAAGCTGCACTGAAAATGATGTCATCAACCTGGGACTCCCCTTTGGGAAAGTCACTAACTATATCCTCATGAAGTCCACTCACCAGGTAGGGGTTGCCATTAGCAACAGAAAAGTAAAAACGCATTCTGCAATTTCCGTCTGGGACAAATAAAAGCCAAACATAACAAAATAAGAATTACAAAGTACCTCTGTGATTTTTAATACCTTTTCAGGAACAGCGGCTTGAACCCTAGTCCCAAACCACAAAGGGGCTTCATGTTCCCTCAGCTAAACAGACAACATAAACTAAAAACTAGATTACTGATGGGGGTCGTTATCAGTAAACATGCAGCAAAGTGGTTCAGGTACAAAGCTCTCTTTTTTTAATTAACAGGCTTTTTTGGAGATGGCCTATGCTGAGGCAGCCCAAGCTATGGTGCAATATTACCAACAGACTCCAGCCACAGTTCATGACCAGAAGCTGCTGATTAGAATATCAAAATGTTACAAGGAGCTGCAGCTCAAGGTAAACCAATCTGAGTCACGCGCCTGAGTGGATTGCATGTAGCAGTCTCAAATCAGTTTGTGGTTTAATTTGAAAACATATGCATAGTAATAGATTATCCCCATTTGTTTTGTTCTTTTTTGCTTGTTTTTGTTTTAGAAACCAGGAAAGGATGTGGACTCTATCATCCATAACATTCATTCTCAGAGAGAAAAGGATGTGATGCATGATATAGAAAGGCAAGTATCTCAATATTCCCATGTTTTACAACTAGGGCCATTAAGAAAACAGCTGTTTTATTCACTGGTTTATGACTGAATGAGCAATGCTAAAAGCTCTAGAAAAGCATTTCTGTGAATTGATGTAGATAAATAACACACAAGTACAGGACTTCCACTGCATCGGATTTGGCAGCTGTACTAGCTCAAGATGAACGAGAAGGCAAGAAAACAAACCTTCTTTGTGTCTAAAATCAGATTACGCCTGAAAAGCAGTTGGCTTTGGCTGATGTTTTGTGATTACCAGTTTGGATGTCCTCTTTGTGCACTAAGGTACCCCTTGGAGAGGACTCGATCTCGCAGCCCAATAAGTCGCTCCCTGAGCCCTAGGTCACACAGTACCAGCTTTACCTCCTGCAGCTCAGCCCACAGCCCCCTGGGCCCCTCCCGACTGGAGTGGAGCAACGGGCTGGAGGAGAGGAGGGCCTCCTGGGATTGGTCCCCCCACACTCGGATAGAAGAGGATGAGCAGGGCTGGGGGACTAATGAAAAGGATCCAGCAGATAATTGGATGCAGGACAGGAGGAAGCAGTACCTGAAAGACAGCGATAAGCTAAGCCCGAGATCTTTGGATGAATGGGTAGAAGAGCTGCGGGGAAACAGGGATAGGTATCCCAAGAACAGTCCCCGGAATGTGCCCTACTGCTCCTATCGAAGCAAAGAGGACGAGTATTACAAGAAGGAGTCTAAACACAAGTCAGACGAGCCTCAGAAACAGCACCAGCGCCACGACATAAA
This sequence comes from Polyodon spathula, assembly GCF_017654505.1. NCBI lineage: Eukaryota > Metazoa > Chordata > Actinopteri > Acipenseriformes > Polyodontidae > Polyodon > Polyodon spathula. Next base: position 1,859,535 of record NC_054546.1, on the reverse strand, counting down.
GTCCAAGAGGAGGGACCCAGAGCCCCATCACAGAGCAAGGGAAGGGAAACATTCAGGGAGTGAGTCACAGGAGGACCCTGGCACAGAAACAAGAGCCAGCAGGACACCAGAAGATAGGGGTAAGAAAGGTAGCAGCGAAAGGGGGAGAAGCAAGAAGGTAAATCAACAGCCTTCAGCAGAGAAGGAGAGAGTGCCAGGCAGTGAGGTAAGAACACAGGCTGATGAACTGCCATTAGGTTCTTGTTAAAGTGCTGTATTATTTTTAAGTATAGTGGTTACATATCAGTTTTATCTTGTATCACTCAATTGCAGGGAAAGAAAATAGAGCACAAAATAAAGGAACGGCAAATGTCACCTGAAAGGAACGGCAAGGAATCAAGGGAGCCAGACACTGAGAGGAACCATGGAGATCAGGTAAAAATGAGGCCTTGTCAGACCCAAAACCAGGGTGAACATTACTTTATATCACTTCTACCAACTTCAAGTTTCAGGGGTGTTTTGACAGTAACTTATAATCATTGTGGAGAGATGTCAGTTAGATGATTTTGTATGTGGAACGTTATTTGTTAGAGGCAAAAAGAAGCTTTGTGCAGCAAAAGTTGTCCTGTTGTAAATTTATAAAGGATCCAGGAGCATCCTTGGAATGGATTGGGTTACATTTGTTGGTTAAAAATATATATTTCTTCCCGCTGGGGGACTGAATAGCAATTTTTCAATCTGATGGTGGCTTTTAAAGATTATGATTTCAGGGTATTTTATGAGTAGAAGCATGAATGTTCCTGCAGCGTTTGATTCAACATTGTGCCTGTGCAGCTAGTCATGAGACCTGAAGTAACTGTCTGCTCTCCAAGTTAGGCTGAATATTTATACAAAATGACATTAGCGTTTACACTTCAGATTCTCTCCTTTAAACTTTCAGAAATGATATGAATCTGTGGCCCACGTAAGCCAGCCCAAGTAGTTTCCATGGTGACATTGTTGTGTTGATTACTCTTGCAGGGTGAGTGGGAGAGTGGCAGCGGGACTGAGGGGGAGTCGTGGTACCCCAGCAACATGGAGGAGTTGGTCACAGTTGACGAGGTGGGAGAGGAAGAGGACTGCATCATCGAGCCTGACATATCAGAACTGCAGGAGGCTGCCCAAGCAGGGGGGAAACCTGCTGAGCTGACCGACTCCAGCAGTGCGCCAGCGGGCAGCGTGGCGCTGAGAGGGCTGTGTAGCTACAAGAAGAGTGATGAGAGGGCAGGGGGGAGCCCAGCAACAGGAGAGTCTGCTGTTCAAGGGGACTACGATAAAGAACTAATTCCGAACCAAGTCCTTAAAGACGAGGTCTGTGAACTGCAACAAGAAGATCATGTCAGGGAATTTCCAGCGCAGGATCTCCAGACTGCCATCAAAGAGGCATGTTCCTGCGCAGAGCTGGAACCAGTCAGCCCAGATCTCCCACATCAGGAGGGGGGCCTGCAAGACCAAGGGGCCCTCATAGAAGACTGCAATCCTTCAGATGTGCTGGGGAATGGTGACGTTGGCAAGTTGGAAATGAAGGCAAAATCTGCAGCTGAAGAAATGGTTAATGACGATATTCTAGAAGAACATAAAAGTAATATATTGTTACCTGTAACACTTAAATGTTCTGATTCAAGGATTTGATTTGAAAGCTGCAATTACTGGTTGTCATGTCTGCTTACAAGAAACATTGAATTAAAATTATATATGTAATAATAATAATAATAATAATAATAATAATAATAATTCACAATTCTATCATTTGTTTAATTCAAAGATAGTCAGATAACATAATAAAGAGTGGTAATTGTAAGAACTGCTGGAGCAACTCCATCTTCCTCAAAGCATTAAGAGTTTGCAATTGCAAGCTGACCATTTGAAAATAGAGTGCAGGATAATCCCTCAAAATATTCTCAAATATGTGGTAATGTAATCTGAGTTCTTAAAACCATAGCTCTAGGAGACTTGATTAAAATAAATGTATTTTTTATTTTTATTTATCAGTCAACAGCAAGTCACAGAGGGAGTCTCTCAGAGTCCCAGAGGAGGGTGCTAGTGAACCCCAATCCCAAGCACAATGGGAGGAGGAGAATGTGTTCGGAGAGCTCAGCATCCCATTAGGTGAGCATGAGGAGTCCTGCATCCAGACCTTTATTTGAAGAGGCTTATCATCACACACAGACTGTCTGGCCACGTTTGTTGTTTAGCTGTTGTAGATTAACCTTATTGCAATATACAGCTATGGCCAAAAGTTTTACATCACCTAGAATTTTAGGATCATGCCATCAAATAAACTACAAAACAATATTGCAAAAGTCTATCGGAAGCCATAACAGTAGTACAGTATTTGATGTAGATTGATAGGTGTTGTTTGTCACTTTTTCATGGAGTATATGGAGACTACAAAGTGGTATGTAATGCAATAAGTAACATTATTCAACAGGTTTCAGTCAACTTTATGAAGCAAAATTAGTTCATTGTGTAAGGTGATGCTGTAGCTGTAACCTGCTCTGCAGCAGTGTTTGATTGATCTATTGTTTATTTAGGGATGGAGTTTGTGGTGCCCAGGACTGGGTTTTACTGCAAACTCTGTGGGCTGTTTTACACCAGCCAGGAGACAGCCAAAACAACGCACTGTAGAAGTACTGTTCATTACAAGAACCTGCAGGTAAGCACAACAGAACAGACAAGCACAGCAGTGGGGCCATTGTATTACACTGCAGCGGTCCTTCCATAGACATGGGAACTTGCTCACTGAATCATTACACTGAACGGAAAACTAATAACAGAAGCACAAGCAAAGAGGAACATCACTTGCAATCGGCTTTAATGCCACTGGATAGTCTCTTCCAATTACACCAAGCTCTATAGCAAAAAGGCAATTTTTCTAACATTATTTCTTCTTACCGTATCCTTGTGCACTGAAACATACTGTAAGCGCATTGAATTACCATATAGCAACAACAGCAGAAGTGAATTTGGGCGGGCGTTCCTTTAGCTGTCTGGCTGCAGTGTTATGGAACGACCTCCCTATTAACATCAGAGGAGCTGACAGTTTCAATAATTGTAAACACCTATTAAAACCCATCTCTTCAGTGCAGTTGTAATGTAGTTTAAAACTGCATGAGGTGAGCTGGGTGTCTGTTTTTACCGTGCTGTTATTTCTTGATTAGGTCTTAACTATTATAATACACGTTGTTATCACTTTTAAATGAAATATCGCCTAGGATACATTATGTTGTTGCTGCTTTAAATGAAACGTTTTGTATTTCAAGTGTAGTTTCTTATCTCTGTATATACTTTCTCATTCATGCACATCTTATTTGCTGATTGATAGGCTAACCACTGACTGATGACATGACTGATACACATTATGGTTTAGGCTGCATTTGAGTCCCAGTGAGTAAACATGTGTATCAGGAAAGTGTGAAATTACCCTCTTCTGCTGAAACTCTATCTCATGTGTTATTCTGTTTGTAAAATGCACTTGAGTCATGAAATCCCCAGCAGGGGTCAGGATTAACATGACACAAAGATTCAGCTGGCAGTGCAAATCCATACTGAAGTGTGCTCTCCCAGACCCTGCAATCAAAGAGGGACACAGCCCAGTGGATTCAGAGGTGTATTAAGTTGCTTGTTAGTGCCCAGACTGCATTACTCCTTCTGCTAAATAACCTGACGCTGCTGAAACCTGCATGACTGCCTGACTGACATTCCAAAGCGAAATGGGCAAGAGCAGCTGTCATGCCTGTCAAACTGGGTAATGTGCAGAAATGACGTACCTCCAGTGAGTTCATCATATTGCTTGTCTACAGTAGGTTATGAAATGGTGGGACAGGTCATTAAATCATATTGTGTCAGGAGGAAGCTGCAGCCAAAAGAGGAGGTTTAGTTTAAGCGACACCTTACTCTATCTATATCTATATCTATGTCTGTCTATCTATCTATCTATCTAACTATCTATATATATATATATATATATATATATATATATATATATATATATATATATATATATATATATCCTATCACTCTCCTCTAGAGGAAGGAGAGTGAGAGGACAACTCTGTGTAAAGTATGTGTTAGGAAAGTGATTTCAATAAAAACAAAGGTGTTGGGGTAAATTGACCCTGTGGCACTGTGTTATTGACAGAGTTTGCATTTGCAAACGGTAAACTGTTAAACCAATTTTACAGGGAAACAAGCTTAGCTCCCTGTTGTTAGAGAGAGGGACAACGATCTCTCTCCTAATCAAGACAGGGATAATTATTATATATTATAATATTATTTTATAATTATAATAATATAATAATATAGCTAATTCATATCTTTAATATTTCACAATGCAGTGGTATCTTCCCAATTACACAGCATTGCTTTGTGTACAGAGCTGTTACGGCTTACACAGTATATAGATAAAACCCACACTTTGTCCAGAGAAGAAAAACCTCAATATTTTGTCTGCCATGTCTTTTCAGAAGTACCTGACCCAGTTAGCAGAAGAAGGTATAAGAAGCGCACAGAGGAACAACACAGCTGCTGAAGAAGCTGGGATTGCCCCGCAGTTTGAAGGGAAGTAGCCCTGTTGATTCTGCAAAGGGGAAAAAAGGAAATATGTGCCTATTGTGAAGCATAAACAGATGAGCCAGATCCTGGATAGGAATTCAAGGATGTGAACTGCTGAAACAGTAGACCATCTCCACCCACCTCAATTGGTGTGCATGTAATACCAGCAGAACCATCTAATACCACACAGCTTCTCACACTCAGGCGTGCGCTCACGTGAGACGAGACTCCCGTCCCTATTCCTCACTGTGTAACTGCTGTAAACCTGAGCAGAGTGGACTGCTACACATGAATGTGGCTGAATGGCTGGAATAAAGCACAGTACTGCTATAATGTTGGCCCCCAGGTGAACATAGGCATATCCCTTTAAATTACATTTAAACAAATGTAGTCTTGCTGTTCTGTTTATCCTAATTGAAACTGCTGGTCTCTTATGGACAGGGTGGTGGCATTATGAGCGTTCTGATAATCACGTATGGCTCTGCTAAAATATCTACTAGGATAACTGTTCAGGGTGCTTCAGTTCAATCAGCTGAGACTTACAGGAAAGCTACACAATTCAATGTATGAATCCCCAGACAATCCCCAGTAGATAGAAAACAATCACAATCCATATGTGCAGTCCAATTGATATTCTTCTAGGTTAAACAATGTATTCGATTTCTCCATTTCTGGCTGCCAAATAGCATGCTGTAAAATAAAAACTCTTATCTTTATACACCTCTGTTACTAAGTATGTGCCAGATGGGGGCCAAATGTAGGCACCTCTCAAGCCAAAATTGTCCTAACTAGGGAATGATTTGACTTGTTGTATTTTAAATTGACCCGGTTTCCCTCCAGTGTAATCCATTGAAGATTAAAAGTCGAAATGATTGCTTCCACCAGGCAATCTTGAATTCATAATAAACCAGACCCTGTGACGTGTGCATTTGAGAGGTTCTACTCGGCTTAAGAGCAACTCAAATTTTTCAAAAGGTGGTAAAGGCACCTCAGCTGCATCAGGGTCTTTGAAGACAGCATATTGTCCTGATTAATCTGAAGGCACTTGTGCCACTACAAGTGTCCCAGTCACCGCTATCTAGGGGGTCTGTGCTACTGTACCCCACTGCAAACCGCAAGGATCCTGCACTTTGAGAATGGCAATAAGATAAAAGCAGAGACATATTCAGGGAAAATACTTTTACACAGAGCTGTAATTGTTGAAGTAAACTTGAACTGGACCATTTATGTGAATATTTATTGTGAATTTTCTTTAAAAGTAATATGCATTTTGGGGTTTGTAAAAAGTTGGATTTTTTCCCTGAACTGTACAGTTGATTGCACTAAGGGGGTGAAGCTTTGTATTTAATTATTTGTTAAATATTTTAAATGTGGATTCTTCCAAAAAGTGATTGCAATAAACACTCTGAAACAATGTATGAGTGGGACACTTTTTTCATCACAGAATGTTAAAGAAAATCACCCATTGATGTGTGTTTTCATAAGCATGTCCACAGGATCTGTTTAACGGTATAACGGTAACGGTTATCCCTGACATCAGCCAGTGGTGTAAAACCTGGCAGCACTTTCCTCAGACTTTTTAATATAAACCTGTCTGCTTGGTCTTCAGCATCACAATTGTTTTAAACAGAGTTCTGAGAAAATACTTTTTTTTGTGCGCAAAAATCTGATGTGTTTGGATCCAGAAATAATTCTGAACAAAAATGACAAATACTGCAGTCCTGCTTTTATTCATAACTAACAGGAGACAGATTTTGCTTTTTGGAAACCAACTTTTTGAAATATGAATCATTTGCTTTTCCTTTTGGGAAACTTACCAAGTTTTGCACTGGGTAGTAAGTATTGTTTGTCACATGGATCGCTTGTGACACCTGGTGTTGACATTAGTTATTGCAGCGTTGCTTCAACGCTTATCTGACTTCCGGTTGCTATCGACCCGGTCTGAGTGTTGCATTTGTCTGGCAATGAAGGGGGCTGTTTTTGAAATATACTGAATAGTTTCATTCTTAAACATACTCCTGAATATCTTTAATATTTAATCATAATACATGTGCAACCTTTACAAAACATAAAGTTCCACAAACTAGATGAAACTTTATAATATATAAATATATTTTGTAAGTCTAGATTCAGAACAACCAAAACTGCCATTGGGTTATCAGATATTAAAATGATACATTGTGTTGTCAAATACTATATGCACTGTACATTTTTAACAAATATTTAAAATGATTGTGTGTAAATTAGAATGCACATAGGGGACAACAAATCAAATGACCAGCACATAGTATTTTTGTGTTCTATTCATAACATTAAACTTTGCATTCTTTCTAAACACGAAAAGTTTTTTTGGTTTGTTTGTTTTGAAGCTCATAAAGTTGGGAGAGCGCCCTTCAGTGGCAAAATACTGCAAATGCATTTCGCCATTAATTTAACCACTTGTTATGTAATGAAACCCGACTTTTACAACCCCAAACTGGTCATATAGGTTTTTGGTATATATATATAGGCTATTATAATCCCAAACTGGCCATATAGGTTTTTGGTATATATAGGCTATTATAATCCCAAACTGGCCATATAGGTTTTTGGTATATATAGGCTATTATAATCCCAAACTGGCCATATAGGTTTTTGGTATATATAGGCTATTTTCAATGTTTTGGCAGCGCAACTTGCAATTTCTAAAAATCTAAATAAAAAGTCGTGACCCAAGTTGATATAAACCCTAAAACAATAACTAACCCAATGAATACTACATGGATGAAGGCTGTATTTGCATCCTGAGCCATTCTTAAAAAAAAGGCACAATACCCCAGCAATGACGTCAAAAAGTGGTAATTCCTCTTGAGGAAAATGCACTTGCCCATTCGATTCCTCGAGACCATCACTTTCAATTCAAACACAACATGTCTCGTTTTCAATCACCCGACAACATCCACAGCACAGAAATGTGCATTGATTATCAACAAAATGAGAATACCTTAAACAAAAATGTAAAGCTGGTACATTCGCATCCCTGCGAAACGGGATAAACGGATAACGACATAGAAACATGACGTTTGAAAAAACCGTATTGTACTGCTTAACCTCGTCTTCTTTCATATTAGCATCACAACGGTATGCATGTATTACATAAAAAGAAACAACAACAACAACAATAATAATAATAATAATAATAATAATAATAATAATAATAATAATAATAATAATAGATTGGTCTCTTCAGTGAGTTACAGGAAAACAATTCCGTCTCGGGGTTCTGTTTATAAATTTCTCGATCCCTTCAACTTCTAATTTATGACGTAACTCCCTGAAGCCCACCTATTATTGTGTGTGAGAGAGAGAGAGAGAGAGAGAGAGAGAGAGAGAGAGAGAGAGAGAGAGAGAGAGATCAGGAATACAGACGACGTTTTAATAAATCAGATCATAATAAAACAGTTCCGTATATACGTTACTGTATCCAGTAACCAGCACAACACAATCCATTCTGATAACGTTAGCTTTGTCGACACGATGTTCGAACACGACAACTGCAGTGTTACTTTTCCAAGGCGAGGGGCAGCAGCAGCTACATTTTAACGTCACGTTCCGTGTCCCGTACTCTCCATGTCGTGGTGTGTTATAGAAATACAGTCTAATGCAATATCTGTGGTTGTCTTGTCGTGAATTAAATTGTTATTTTGCATGTTGTGTTCAAAAAGACCAGCGCGTCGAACATAGATATATGCACCTATATTACCTGCTGAACGGCACTGAAGTTTAAAAAATAATAATAATAAAAAAAAAAGTAAGCAATTTCAGTCCTTCTCTGATTGGCCGTGAACTGCTCGCCTCTTGGCAACTGCTGCCAATAAACTGCGGGGAGATAAAGTCACCTGACTCTGTTGCTGGGTCGAGAAAAACAAAAACAGACGAGAGTGGAAGTGCAGGTGAGATGAGATCAGGGGCTGCGTAGAGAGATCGGTCGGTTCGTAGAGGGTCGGTTATATTTAAAGTGTTGCTTGGACTTGGTAGATAGCAGTTTGTATTCACTGCATGCTTTGTTGTTGACCTGCGTAACCAACGAGCCACGGTACTGGCATTTTGTTTAGATTTGGTAACATCGACAGAACAAAGTTTAGAAATGTCAACAGTCGTTATCTTGTCTTGTGTTGAGGAGTTATATTCTTTTCTTAATATGCAAAAACTAACGGGGCGTACTTTTTAAAGAATAAAACCGTCCGCTTTTAAAATAGACCGAAATAAACAATGAAATCCACCTTCGTGTAACTGCAAGAAAGGTTGCGATTTAGTAATGGCGCATCAAGTTACCCGTCCCATACCGTCCAGTCCAGCTTGTCTCTTGTAATTTAAACCGTGCATGAATTACTTTGCTAGGAGTATAAAATGCTAATATGAATGATTACATAAGAGACTTGATTGCATAACGCAGTCGGTGAAGTCATGCTTTTCTTTTTTTTTTTTTGCAGTGTAGTATTATGAAGGACCTTATTATGAAAGGATCATAATACAATTAATTTTACAATATACTGTGCTCTGGTTATAAAGTCAGAACTAGCCACAATGGCTGAGCTCGAGCTTAAACAGTACCGTTAGCTGCATTTGCCCAGTGTTGCATTTAACTGAATATAGAAATTGCTAGAATAACTAGTGATTGTCACTATTAGTGATGATATATATATATATATAATATATATATATTGTATATATAATATATTATATATATATATATATATATATATATATATCACACACACACTACAGCAGTGTCAAAATTAGGTAGTGTATAACAGCATAGTTTGCGTTGGTTCTTAATTGCTGAAAAAAAAAAAAAATGTAATATATAAAACGGGTTTGTACGTACGGGTAGATTCAGTGATTACTTTAAGTTTAAATAAAGTTGCCTGACATCTGAAACGATATGTTTCCATTGAATTTGGTAATATGGATGGGTGGGAACATGGTGCATGGAGGGGCATGCCCCTGGCACGGGCGATAGGCAACTTTACTGATTTGTTCTCATTTAATGAAAAAAACCAAAGTGCTCTGTTAAGCAGGTACTCATGTTCCTTTCAGGCCAGGAGAGGCGTATCTTCAGTTCCACTCTCGGTTCTTTTGCTGCAGATTCACAATAAAACATGGCAACAGAATGTCAGGCGTGGCTTAATGATAACCCTGTAGGTAAGTCAACCACATGTTCTATCTTGGTTATTTTTTATTGCTATGTTAATGCTAGTACCATTTCTCTTGCATGCAATTTGAAATATTTTAATCTGCATTTCACTAATAATGAAATTTCCTAACCAATTATGTTGTGGTTTGGGCAACATACAGGCACTTTTCATAAGTGCATTTTCAACAGAGATTTATAAAGTGTATATACACACAGTATGTAAGTTAAGGTGTGCATAGATAGCCTTTCAATTCATTTTTCAAACCTGACAAATTCCCTATTACACTTGAGCGTGATTTATGGGATAACGCCCTGACTGCGCTTGCCTAACTGATCAGTGGTTCAGTTACATTGGCCCATGTTGATGCTGGTGAGTTACTCCTTGATTCTTTTTATGCACTTTTTGGGAAATTTGAGAAAAGGGTGCTGCAAACACTCCTGTGAGGCTGAGGCAACTAGGTTAATTGAAGGTACAACCTTACCATCCTCTACGATACATGAAGTGTGATCACCAGGGCTATGTTACGGAATGTGTCCCTACAGTTCTGGCAGTGCAGGGACACAGGTAGCTACACAGATGTAGCTGTTTTAGATGGTGGTCACACTTCAATCAGAAAGCCCAGTTAAAGGCTGCTAATCACTGCCAGAACTATACTGCTGTCAATTTAAAAGTTAATGGCTCCTTTTCATTAAATTGTTCTTCACTGCAATTTAGTATTATTATTGTATTAATTGGTTTTAACAATAAACAATAATTTGTATCATTCTTTGTATTTAAATCCCCTATAATTAATTTGACAGTAAATTGTAGGACATGTGCCAATATAAATCCTGTATATATTGTGCAGTAATTTTTAAGGCTGTAGCTGTTATCTAACAATTTCTGTATCCAAAGCCATCACCAATTGAGGTATCTGCAGCTATTACCTTACACAGATCACATTTCAAATTCAGTGGAAAGTGGATGGATTTATTTATTCTGCTGCTCATGTAATGTCTCTAGCTAGTATCCTGTCAGGTGACCTCTTTCAAGGCGCTCTCTCTTCCTATTCCAGAAAACAGCTCCTTGCTCTCTAGCGATGATGAAAAGGTTGAAACCCTAAACATTGATGACGAGATCAATGGGAACTGGATCACAGCAACCTCATCCACCGTCCATGAGGCTCGGGTGAAGGCCAAAGCAAAGAGACGCCTCCGGAAGAACTCGTCTCGAGACTCCGGGCGGGGGGACTCCCTCAGCGATAACGGGGACAGCCTCCGAGCTGTGCCCGTCACTCCCACCAGCCCCAAGGGAAAGTTGCTGGACAGAAAGTCCCGGTCTGGGAAAGGGAGAGGTCTGCCAAAGAAAGGTACTGCATCTCATGAAGGTGTTCTTCAGTCTCGCACTGTGTGTTCATGATGGGTAGCTTTCACAATCAGCGTTTGTCTTTCTCAAACCGCTTGTGACACAGGGTTTAAAGCCCAGTAATGTAGAAAATGAGGGTTGTACTGTAAATAGGATGCAGTGTGGTCAAGTGGTTAAAGTCCAGGGCTTGTAACCAGAAGGTCACCAGTTCAAATCCCATCTGTGCCACTGACTGACTCACTGTGTGTGACCCTGAGCATGTCACTTAACCTCCTTGTGCTCCATCCTGCAGATGAGATGTTAAATCAGTGTCCCATTGTAAGTGACTCTGCATATAATGCACAGTTCACAGCCTACCTCTGTAAAGTGCTTTGTGAGGGTGGTCCACGATGAAATATATAAAGATATTAAAATTAATATTATTAAATCCAAATCATTACCTGTCAGGGGCATTCTTCACTTCACAGGAACAGAAAAAGTAATGTAATGTACAAACCAAATCTTAAACATATTAGTGAGCAGGTTGGCTACTAATCCATTCCAGTAAATGATCTATGGCACTTGAGGTGTCTCTGATCATGTATGTTATTAAGCTGTCCAGACCCTGCTCTCATTTCTCTGCAGGTCCATGTTGTTGTTTGTGTTTCAAGCTTGTAATTTTAATCACTGGTTACCCAAGTAACTTTAATAACTGTAATAAAGGGACGGTTATATAGAGCTGTAAGTGTGGAGCTCATTTATAAAAATGTGGCATACTGTAGAGTAACTCAAAGCTCGTTTGTCTAGAATTATTGTCAAAACTGCACAGTAAATGTTTTCAAACTCCAATCCACATGGTTAACAAGCTGCCCTCGTGTGCCAGATTCACAACATTCTCAGCCCGTCTTATTTTTGTTGCTGTCAGTTTACTGGCGTTGCATCGTTCATTAAATAACTCTGTTTCCCTTCCTCAGGTGGAGCAGGAGGTAAAGGGGTTTGGGGCTGTCCTGGTCAGGTGTATGATCTTGAAGAAGTCGATGTCAAGGACCCCAATTATGATGAGGACCAGGTAGATGTACTGCTGGTGTTTTTGCCAGATGAGCTAATTTTTGTTTTTCAGTGAATAAACAAATATCTGTATTGTTTAATGCTTTTCAGTGTATAAAGTTAATAGCTGCTCATTTTAGATGTTATTTACTGAAATGTTTTCAAACAACTTGTCAGGGGTACTGGTGGCCAAATCGGCAAACATTTGCATGTCGACTTGTTGTGTTGAAGTGAAAGTCTAATGGCAGTTTATTACGAGGTAACATTCAGGCTTACTTTCTCTGGCTGCCATGAGAGCTGTAACTACAGCAGCCACATCTAATCTCACTTAATAAAACTCGCCCAGGCACAGAGTTTGAGAAAGCACTGTTTCCATGTTTTTGCATGTGTGTTTTACATATTGAACTACAGTAAAATAAAAACATGTTTACTCCTATTAGTTGCTAGGTAGTCAGAATCAGGGATCAGTAAATTGCTCTGACTGTGCTAACAGACAACATATTTTTGATGTCTGGGCAATTTTAACACTGGATTATGAGATATACTAAGGAAGTAGTGACAATTGTTTGACAAACGTTTAGACTTAGTCTTCGAAACATTCGTTAAATAATTAATTAATTTGTTTTGGTATTGATAGAAGAGCAGGTAAAAGACTAGATTAAGATGACTGTGCCCAGGAATACTTGTTTTGGTAGCAAACAGCTCTTTAATGGGATTAAATAGGGCTACAGTTGCAGCACGACAAAGTATTGCAAGTCATATTCTGCCTTGCTAGACAGATTACATATTAGGGTTATACTTAAAATTCCAGCCTGAGTTTGTTTAGATTGGATTACAAGATTCTTATTGTGCCGCGCTCTGAACCTGTATGCGTGCATAGCCCTGAACTAAGGTGCAGATCTCAGACATGGCGACCTCACTGTGCCCGGGATAAAGTCTTAAAGGGAAAGGGATAAGGGAAGGAGAATGAGGGTTTAAACTGGTTTATGTGGCAAAACAAATGAAAACTTTACATTTAAAAGTGTATGTGTTTTTACAGGAAAACTGTGTATATGAAACTGTCGTCTTACCCTTGGATGAAGGAGTCTTTGAGAAGACTGTGACACCAATTGTCCAGGAATACTTTGAACATGGAGACACAAATGAAGTTGCGGTAAATTAACGAAATAGTCATAATTGTGTTTACTGCTTATAAAGCGTAAGTAGTGGTGTTCCAAAAAATAGTTATACGTCCCCAAGTTTAAGTAACGTACCTGTCATTGCTCTTTTCATTAACATCCTGACAACTTTTTACACATAACTTTAAAGTCTGTTTCAAAGCTCTTTTCAGAATGGCTGCTCTGGTGCACTGGGGTATGAGCTCTGTCCTCAATCACTGCAGGTAGAACGATTAAAAAAATAAATAAATAAATAAATAATTAAAAAAAAACACATAACATCCTCTGGCTTTTCTGTTCCATACCACATCATGGATGGTTATTGCTGTGTTACCTGTATGAGTTTACACTATCAGTGCCCTAGGGCCGCCATTTTAAAAACAGCTTTTAAAAACACACGTTAAAGTTGTCAGGATGTTAGCAATGAAAAGAGAATGTACAGGTTCATTATTTACACAGCTGTAGCAACACCTGGAGACGTGTAACACTATTTTTGGGAACCCCGCTGCTTACTGTTTGTTTCAGATTTAAAATAGTTACTCATGGAAACAATAATTAAATTGTTTTTCAAAGGACACTTTGTTGCCTTTATCCTTCCCCATAACCAGCTATCTTTTAGCTTAACCAGGTATGAACCCATAATTAGCTTTTGACATCCCACTGCACTGATAAACCTGTGGAGAAATGTAGGCTGGCTTCGCTGCGTCTGATAGCTGAGCCAGACTCTTCTAGCCAGGGAATTTAGAGGATGGAATAGCTCATTGTAATAAAACCATGGCGATCCACTTTTAAAAACCCTCTGTAGTCTTGACTACAATCCTGAATGGTGTGAGTTTAATTTTTCAGGAGCTGCTGCGTGAGCTGAACCTGGGTGAGATGAAGAGTGGCGTGCCAATGTTGGCAGTATCTCTTGCGCTGGAGGCTAAAGCGAGCCACCGAGAGCTGACATCCAGACTCCTGACTGACCTGTGTGGGAAGCTGTTGAGCACAGATGATGTGGAGAAATCGTTTGACAGGCTCCTCAGGGAGCTGCCAGAGCTGGTCCTCGACACTCCAGGGGCACCACAGGTAAACACGGCCTCTGTCCATCTGGGTGGACGTGCTGCACACAGCTCTGCTCAGGATGTGGCTTGTGGGCCAGGTCGAAAAACTGTTTAGAGAGCCACTTATTTAATGAAACTTGGTTACAACGTTTTTACACTTGCTACTAAATGTCTTGGTATCCCTGAGTAGATAATAGCCACCTTACCCCTAAAAAAAGGGTTTCTGTACTGGTGCCAGGACAAAGTCCAGAAACCTATTTTTGGGGGTGTCTGGGTACTGTTTCTGTTTATATTAAATGCAATGCAACAGCTTCATTGAAAGGTAACTAAACAAGTTTTTTATCCCTCAACCACTAGCTTTGCGTATTAACATGGATAGTTTTATCCTTTTTAATGTAATCTGTGGAAGTATTAAAAAAAAAAAAAAAAAAAAAAAAAAAATAAAGCTTTAAAAACCATTAGTTGAACACAAGACTATGAGTTGATGTTTTTTTTTTTTTTTTTTTTTAAACCCCCCCTCCCTTCTCGTCTGCCTACATAACAGGAAGCTCTGTGGCACGGGCTCGAATAAACAGAACTGTTGTTGCTATGCTGCTGCTTGTGAGAGATACATTTCAGCTCGTTTCTTTCACCAGCAGAGAGACAGGAGAGCTCTCGCTATTGTTTCTACAGGAGCAAACTGCAAGCTCAGTGTAGGAAGAGTTTAAAGGTCTTTTTCATGAGCAAACACTGCTAGCTTAGTCCTGGTTAAGTGAGCATGAGTTCATTACTTTTACAGAATCTGCACAGGAACAAAAGCTGCTGGGTGCAAGTATTGTTTCCAGCAAAATGACCAGGCCTGCTTTTTCTTTCTGTCTCTCCTCCCCCCATGTCATTCGCTACCCTAGCTTTGCTAGCTGTAGTTTTTGAGATTCAGAGTAAGTAACACATGCTCCAAATACCTTTTGTATCTTAATAAAAAAAATGTGTAGAAAACTGAATTGAAATGAAAATAAAATCTAATGCAAATTTAAAATATCTCAATTAAGTGAGCCACTGAACCCTTTTCTTCTCTACAGCTTGTTGGTCAGTTCATTGCGCGGGCAGCTGGGGATAAGATTCTCTCCAGGGATTACATCGAGAGCTACAAAGGGAAAGTGGACTGTGACCATGCTAGGTAACTGTTTGTATTTGTCAACTGTTCCTTGTAGCAGATATGCTGGGAGTATTAGATTCACTCGCAGAACAAATCCTAGCCATAGCTTCTGCTTGTAGCTTTGTTATATGCATTGATTCCCCACACCACCCATGTTTCTGATATTCTATGCAATTGATTTAAACCGTAGTCTTCAGTCTAAAAGCACTGCTGTTTTAACTCTTTAAAACGTTCCCTTCTAGGCATTCGATATTTGTATATTATAGGTTGATCAGTTCCTCTGTGCCCTGTCAACACACAGTCCATAACTTCAATGGTCTGTTTTTGCAGAGCTGCTTTGGATAGGGCAGCAGTACTCCTCAAAATGAGTAAGGGAGGACTGTGGGGAACAGGAGGAGGTCAGCGACCTGTCAATCAGTTAATGAAAGAGGTAAGGAACCTGCCCTGTGTGGTTTATCCTAACTGTCAAATCTCTTATGGTGTATGTGGCTGATGTATCCCAATGTAATTGCATCAGTCCCATGGTGGCATACCAGAATATAAAGCTTTCTTTTTAAGCGGATCCCTGTTTTCTATCAGATTGACCTATTGCTGAAGGAGTACCTGCTGTCAGGTGATGTAGCAGAAGCAGAGAGGTGCCTGCAGGAACTGGAAGTGCCACATTTTTACCATGAGTTTATCTATGAGGTAAGAGTGGCTCAACAAGCTTGTGTCCTCCAAGCTAACAGCACAGTGTGAGGCTCTGGCGACTGTTCTACTGTCTTGACAGTTTCCTTATTCCAAACCACTGCAAAAACTGTCAGCACAATTGCAAAGAATGCCTCTCGGCAGGTATGCTTCAGCATGGTTCCTTATATTAAAGCAGTGTGTGTTTGGAAAACAATTAATATTATATTAATGTAATATGCACATTAATATATAGTGACCCATGTTGGGTAATGGCATCCTAGACTTTAATATTGCTGCATTTTGAATCGGAAGTAGTGCTGTAGTGTCTGATTTTGTTTTTAGGCAGTGGTCATGGTTTTGGAATCCACTGGAGAAACCACATTTAAAATGGTGCTGCAGCTACTGAAATTTCTGTGGGAGTCCTCTGTCATTACTGTAGACCAAATGAGAAGGGTAAGAGCGGTGTCTGTTTTAAAAAAATAAAAAATAAAAATAATATATCAGCTGTTATCGTTGAATGAGATCAATGGATGCTGTTTTTGTGAAGCGTTTATTTTTCAGCCATGAAATGTTCTGTTTCAGGGTTTTGAAAGAGTTTACATGGAAATTCCTGAGATTAACATAGATGTGCCACATGCCTATTCTGTGCTGGAGCAATTTGTGGAACAGAGCTTTAACGCAGGTGTTATCAACAAAAAACTGAGGGACCTTTGCCCATGCAGGTGAGATTACTCTGAGTACTGGGATGTAGCTGAATTGTATTAGGAGGTATAAGCTACCACCACCATACACATCATTGGTAATTTTAATATATTCTTAACTCCAGGTATTACAGAATGTGTGTAGCATTACTGGTTCCCTCATTGCAACTAGCTAGTCCCTGTCTGTAGAATTTGCCTGCCCTGTTTCAAACAATAAAACACGCTGCAATTATTGTTAGTCACGAAGAGGTCAAACTGTTGCAAAGACATGTATATAACTCTTGTGCAATGAGTTGTACATACAGTACTCCACTTAATGTATTGTATAATTACAAGCAACACAAGATGTTAAAAGGCCTTGGGTTTTGGGATTTTTTTTGCCCCCCACTATGAAACATGAACAGAGATTTTAATTTTACTTCTGTGCATTCTAAGCAATATACCATGCGCATATGAATTGGCATTTACAGGACTTGTATTTTCTCTCTGGTGTAATATACAGAAACTAATCTTGTGTGTTACTAATGTTTGCACCATTTTAAGAAAAAAAAAAAAAACTGCACGATCAAATGTAAATCGAATCGCTCTTGTTTTCTAGGGGACGTAAAAGGTTTGTAAGTGAAGGAGATGGTGGACGCCTTAAACTTGAAAGCAACTGAAGAGAAGCTGCAGAAGCCTCTGTGCCAGCTGTACTTGAACCCTTAGAGTAAAAAGGCACTTTCCTTAGATTTATTTTTTTCTTTGGGGGCTGGGGTTTTTAAAAGCACACCCAAGTGGTGTTTTGAAATACGCTAACCCTGTTGAAAGAGCCACACCTTCAATTACATCATCATTCCATGTTTGTATTGCCGTCTCACTGCCACTCGTTTTCCTGACAGCATTGTGTTTGTATGAACCACTGGTTTGTGTATAAAGCTTTATATTCGGGGTAATGCTTTGTGCTGTGTAGCACAGCCCCACCTCCTCTGTTGGCTGCTATTGTTCATATGCTGTGCTTAAGAAAAAAATACAAAATAAATTGTTTGACAAAAATGCACTGTAGTTGGAATTTAAATGGCACAAAACATTTTCAGAATAAAATAAACAATTTATCTTTCAGATGTGAAGTGGTGTTTGGAACATCTATTTTTGTATTTTAAAATAAGCTGGAAAGTGAAATGGAACTATGGTCTTGCTCAGTGTCATTGTCAAGAAAATTAAATTTCTATGAAGTTTAACATTTTGTTTGTAGTTTTTGTGTTTAACAAGATTTCTGTCTTACTTGGAGGACTACTCCAAGTGAAGGCCACTTTTTGCATCCTCCAATAGTAACTGAGAGCCAACAACATCAAACGTACTAAATCTATGTATAACAGTTATTTAATTACATGTACACAGTAAGACATTACAGAATACCATATTTCTAACAGTTACCAGGGTATGCATTACTGAGTGAAAAATTCTGCACTGCATCTTGATTTCAAACATCCAGGGACATCATTTCCATAATTTAAGTCAAAATTCCAAGTGGGAGGGCTCAGTATTTTCTGAAGTATATAAACAACTTTTCCTTTTGGAGAGGATTTCTAAAATGGACCCTTGGTGACCAGTAGTAAATGGCGCCCTCTCCTGGCATATCTTTGAACTGTAATATCTTGTCAAAAGGGTAACTCACTACATTTCAGATTTTGTAAATTTAGGATTCCATAAATGCCCCGTTATCCCAAAATATGTTCACTACCAATCATTCATGACATGTATAAATGGCCAATCTTGGTTTTCAGACATACATGCATGTCGACATTTACATTAACATTTGTTAAGAGAATTTTACTTGTACTTGCCAAGTGTTTTAACACTCACCCCACCCCATTTAAAAAAAAAAAATTATAAAAAAAAAAAATTTGAGAAAAAAATTTAAGATCCATTCAAATATATCGGACTTGCGCATTTTATTATTTACTGCAGCACTGCACCGGTATTAGGTTGGGATGTTTTATGAATGTCTCCACCTTACAAAGATAACCACAAATCTGCACAGAATGGGCATTCCTGCTGTGGGTTGGGTATGGCAGTAGGCGCTGACCCTGCAACCTATTTGCAAGTTTGCAGGTCTTGTCGCTGCTACTCTTTCACACCCATTTCCTGTTGACGAATTGTTTCCTGTGCTTCCCGCTGCATTTTCTCCAGCTTTTCCAGGGTCACTGATTTAAGAGGGAGCAGCTTGGGTTTACAAAGCACCATAGTGGGCACATCCTCCATAGAGAGCTGTCCTATGGAAATGAGGAGTGCAGTCATTAAACAAAGCTTTTGGGATGGGGCAACCCGGTCCTGGAAGAATTTGGCATCAGTGATATTTTTGATAAAAATAAGCTCTCCATTAAGTTTCACTTCTTGCTATATTGAAATTATTTAGTTACAATAAAGACTGCAACGTGTTGTGATCAGAAGCATTTTAATCTTGATCATTGAGAACTTTCAGTGTGTACTTTTGTTTATGGCTTATTTTACAGCCAAGGTCAGTGATTAGATTCAGGTGTTCCAAAAAGTCTGCACACGTCTCTCTTACCAAGGTAATAGCAAAGGGAAAATAAAAAAAAAAGTTTGTGTTAATCAAATGAGACATAGGCCTAGTTATCTGAGTAGAGACCTGTAGGAGTTTCTGACCCACAATATTCTGAAAATGTACTGTTACTATTTCAATTAAAGTGTCATGCAAATGCATCTGCTGGATTATACAGAGTTTTGTTTTTTTTTGTTTTTTTTTTGGGGGGGGGGGGGGGGGTGTATAATTCTAAGACATGAATGTCATGAAGCTGAAATACACTATAAACTGCTACATTAGCAGCATTCATATTTCATGCTATGCTCTTAGAAATTATTTAAAAGATGCTGCCTTTAATTCAACCATTATTGAATTACCACTTCAATTTTTTTTTGTGGCAAATTAGTGTAGGGAATGTTTTAGTGAGCTATAGAAGTTAAATGCAAGTCTGGGCACCTGATCAAGCCTTAGGACAGACTACAACATGCTTACCTATCAGTGGAACTGCCTCTTCATTCAAAACGACCAGAACAAGTGAAAGGTGGAGCTAAAAACAATTCATTCACTTGTCTGGCATTCTTGTGAGACAGTATGCAACCAAAAGCCATTTAACACAAGTATTGTGGGTTGCTAATATCAAACTTGTAAGATATGCTGTATAGACTAATTCTATAGAAAATATCATTTAAAAATAATCCATTGTCACATCAACAATATAACAGGAATGTTTGCTTACTTTTACACTGTTCCCCACATTCTCAGCGCCATACCAGAAATCAAAATCTGAAACTAATCTCTGATGAAACTTGTTGTGGAATTTGAGTGTGGGATTTTGAATGCTATTCAGTCAACTGTGCATTCTTTACAGCAAAGAATACTGACTTAACCCACATTTCTGGGTGTAACATCAAAATAATTACAGTTTAATTGACAGGGTCTCTTCCACTCAGCGATGAGTAATGACATAACCCTTGGGAGGAAAGAGTTGTTCTCTATTATATATATATATATATATATCAGGTGAATTAAATAACAGTACTGTGATTATTCAAAGGGTCGAATGTGATTTACGGTAAGTAAAGATGTAAAACAGCAATGACTTAAAAATCAAACACATTTTAGTAGTGTTAGCTGTTTCACCTGATCTGGTTTTAAAGATACACAGTTACCGTATGGACATGCAACAAATTAAGTTCTTGTTCCCTTTATAAGATTACACAAAAAGGTCAAGTTACAAAACAATACATTGGCCCCCTACATCTTAGTACACTGTGGTGCTCTTTTCCATTAGTACACAGCATAAACTTGACATCAGTCATATGCTACCTGTATGTATTGTTGACATTCAAAATACATTAAGTATTTTGCTAAAAATATGAAAATAATTGGTACCTTGTTTGGGAAGAACTTCCCTCAGCACCGGCTTGACCTCTGTTGGCATATTTCCAAATCAAGCAGGTTAAATTCTTAATTAAAAAAAAAAAGAAAAAAAAAAGGATATTGTTATTATTAGTAGTGGTAATACCACCGCCACCAAACACCACCCAGAACAATACTATGATAATATATGCATAGCAAAAATCTGATTACAACTAATGTCTTTTTACCTTCTTTTACATCATTAATGCAAGTTACTTTGTCTTAATAAAACAAGCGCTAAATAATAAACTAAATAAACTGCGAATTAAATAAATACAACATACTAGAATATGCAACATTTCTAATGAGTATGAAGATTTTGCAAAATAGTAACCCAACTATCTCGTTTCAGAATACATTGCAATAGCATCTACCACGTTTTACAATATATAGTAATGCATATCATATACGTCGTTAGTTATAAATGGCATTTCAGAATAAGTGTGGGGAAAAAAACGCTACCAAAATTCAATCAAAACAAACCTCTTCAAGAAGTTTCTTATCGCTGCACACAGACGCGGTCAATCCGCTTACCTGGAAACGACGTTTAGCCGTAATGGCGTTAGCAATAAAACGAAGTGACGCAAAAGCATTTTACGCATGCATGATTGTGGGATATGTAGTTTTTGAAGGCAAATCAAGAAATGAAACAAATGCTGTCCAAACCAAGACATAGATAACTTGGCAGATTTCCGAATGCATCATTCTTAACGATGTATATTTCTGTTTGTACCCTACATCAGGTCCTACTTCATTTTGCTCTGTCTGTCCAAGTATTTCTAGCAATTACATCATCGTTATTAGCAAAGACAGACCACGCATCCAATAACCACGTTAAAATAAGCCCGTATAGAAATAACATAGGAGCAATGAAGTTCAGGCTTTGGTTTGAGGCGTCAATGGGGGCGGGGGGGGGGTCGCCCAATAACAAATAAAACATAATAAAGTACCCCATGTGGGCAGCTGCACCCTGTGGCACGGAGGCGTGCCTCGTCACCCCCTCCTCCACCCCCCAAGGAAGAGAGCAGGGTTGCAGGATAGTGTCGCGATAGAGTGCGGTGCTGCGTGCGTGTGACGCGGTCGTGGGGAAGGAGGCGGAGGAAGGGATGGCAGAGTCACACCTCTGATGGTAAAACAAAAATACAGAAATAAATAAAGGACTATGAACGCAGAACTTGTTTTTTTATGTATTAACACACGCTGATTTTCTTTCCAGCTTAGAACAAAGAAAATCTTTTTTTTTGTTTTCGTTTTAGCTGCGGAATGGCAGCGGTCGAGAATGAGAGTTGGGTTTTTGTTTTCTTTGGAGAGAGAGGGAAGGGGAGCGGAAAGGGCACTGCAATATATACAGGGCGGAGAGGGGGGTGAAATATAGCACGGTCTCTGTTCTGCGGCGATGAGGTGAGGGGGTCAAAGTCAGGATTTGGTGGTTGTTGTTGTTGTTGTTGTTGTCGTCTGTCGGGTGGCAGAGGAGTGAGGTACGCAGGCAGGGGCTGTATATTCTCGGGGTGCTCCTGCAGTCCGTACCCCCCGGTTGAAGAGTTCTCGTCTCTGCTAGGAAGCGTGTTTCGCGGATGACAGTTGAGCTGGGCTGGGCCGAGGGGCTGAATATATAGTAGTACTGCCCATTCCGGGTTTGCAGGACACCAAGACTTGGAGAGTGGGGGGAGAGGTATTTAACGAGTTTACAGACCAGCCTCATCGTCTTAACATTGTCTTTCTTCATTTTACTAGATGTTGTGCGGTAAGATATCCAGTTTGTGTGTCATTGGATTGCAACCACATACGCACAGCAATAGCGGTTGAGTAGAAAAGACTGTCAGCAGATTTTATTAAGTATAACTCTGGTTAATTGGCAGCCATAGGAATTTTTCACGTAACTATATTGGTAGTGATGGCCTGGAGCGTTTTCTCAGTTTTAACATTGCGTTTTTATTATTATTGTTATTACGGTTTTTTTGTTTTTTTTTTAGTAGTAGTATTTTTGTAACTAGTTTACACTCTTATGAAAAAGGCGATCTATAATTTGGAGTTACCTAACCCTTACAAAATGTACACTACTATCCGTTGTCATTTCACGGCCTTTGCAACGCTCTGAACGGTGTGTAGTTAAATTGTAACGTTGCATCATTAAAATATAGATTCACTATAATAACTCGTTTAGGATTTAAATTGTATATTTATTTTGTTTTGACAATATGACCAATATATGTTTTATACATCGGCAAATGTGCGGTTTTTTTTTTCGTTTTTTGTTTTGTTGTATATCATTGCCTTTGAGAATTAATTTTGGATGTTGACGTCTGGAATACTACATTCCAATACTTAAATATGAAAATAAAAAATAAGAACGCACCGTTTGCGTTTTTTTTGGTTAAAGTGCCACACCGCAGATCATACAAAACAAGCTGTCGTAATTGCTTGAAAAACAGCTCTCCCAACTTTTGAGATGAAATATAACGAAACTGTATTTATTTATGTACGTATGTGCTAGTTTAATTATTGTTAAGGATAAAGGCATTTCACACAGTACAAGCTTTTATGCAAGCGGTTACAGGTTGTGATTCGGCAAAATTCGTTTTATATTTTTGGTGTGTAATTTCTGCAGCTTAATTTAAGAATCAAAACCGCATAAATAATTATAAATGCTGAATATAAATTCTGTTCCATACACGAACACTGGTTTAAACTAACACGAGTAAATCTGTTGGCCGATGTTTTGGCAGGCATGGGTACACACCTCATCTGTCTTGCTGCTGCTGCTGCAGCGATCTCCACCCGTGAGGACTATGGACCAGTTCTTGTACGTTAACCTTGGGGACATTTTTAGTAGCTACTTGCTGTCAGCAAAGTATTGTATGTTTCTTTGCTAAGCTCAGATAGCTCATTTCATGCACCTGCATATAGATGGTAGAAAAACAACGTTGATAAACAAACCAGTGTTTTTACTTACTAGAGGGGGAGGGGATTACAGCTGTGGCTAGAAGTCTTGCATCACGCCCTGTATAATTATTAATGTTACGTTGACATGTTGAAATTACCTATCGCTTTGTAGGTTTCCACAAATTCAAACAATGTGACATTTGCAGTTTTAGATTTCAAGATGTTTAAGTATCGAAATTATGTTCATATATAGGTCTGCATCATAATATTCTACTAGCTGATGCAAAACTTTTGGACATATGTGTAAATTATGTTCGAGTACCGTGTGGTAGTGACAGCGTAGTACAGCATACCGCTCCTGTGTGACCAGGTACCGCACCGCGCCTGTATGCAGACAGTTAAGTGCCGCTTCATTCTGTCACTGACGAGAATTATTATTATCTATAATTTATCAACGCGATAAAATTATTGCTGCGAAAATAATGTTGTGATTATCGATGATTGTTCCAACCCTAATAGCTAAGTGCACAGCAGCATGACCCTTGCAACTGGACATGCATGCTGTATTTCAGTGCTGACCCTTGCAACTGGATATTCATGCTGTATTTCAGTGCTGACCCTTGCAACTGGATATTCATGCTGTATTTCAGTGCTGACCCTTGCAACTGGATATTCATGCTGTATTTCAGTGCTGACCCTTGCAACTGGATATTCATGCTGTATTTCAGTGCTGAACTGGATTTCATGCTGTATTTCAGTGCTGACCCTTGCAACTGGATATTCATGCTGTGTTTCAGTGCTTCTGATCTGTATCTGTTTACAGAGCTCTTACGTGTTTAGCTTACAATGTATGTTGTAATTAAGTTTAATAAGGAAGTGAAATAGAATTGAGTACTGTAAATGCATCATGTAGCTGTCTTTAGTCCTGTATGTGAAGTACTGGAACTATCAAGCTTCGCACAGTGATTAAAGGTTGCTGCACATGCTTGGTGTTCCTTAATGGTATAATATTTTGTCTGAATTGTAGTTGTACTTTTTTATGTGAAAAGCCTATTTCTTTAGAAGTTGAATAATCCACTTGAAGCCTATGCTGAGCACCCCTTGTTTGGGTAATGTCATTGTTGAAATGGATTTGATCTGCTCTGAAGCTGAACTGATTTAAAAAATAAGATTTAGGAATTATTTATTTGTTTTCATTGCCCATCATTCTTTCTATTACTGATCTACATGAAATTACTATAACCATAATTTTTGTGATCAGCTGGGCAATAAAATAACCAGAAGCTGGCCACGATCACCGCAACTATTGTGTAATTTGTACCACCTACAAAATAGTCAATAATATGTCTGTTGAGACATGCTGCATTACAGAGCTTCCCGTATGATGAGGTAATTGAGCATTATATATTCAGCCTGCTCGGTTAGACTGTGTATTGTTACTTTATGGCTTGTAATGTTGCTGTTTTTTTCAAAACAGTTGGACGTTGCACTGCATGGTAATGTGGCTGTGGTACTCTATCTACAATATTTGCATTGCCCTCCAGTTTTAGTTTTAATCCAGAACGGATTAGTGTTAAAAGGGGATACCCTTCATTTCGCCAGTCATTGCTGTCTCTGATGCTGCAGTAGTCTGTTTCAGTTCAATATGATATCATAACCGAGCTATGCTTGTAGTTTGAAATTAATTCTGTCATCTAACTTCTTAATATGTAAACACTTTGGCATAGCAGACCAAAAAGGGCCTTATAAAACTGAACACTCCTTTAAGGAGAAGGCAATAAAAAGACTGTGTGTGTGAAATCTGCCTTCAGGATATCAGAATTATCTACTTGTTTACATTTGTATGTTTCCCGGTGTGTATTTCTAACCTTGCTCATACTGGTGGAGCGCTGGCTAAGAGGGTTATAGCCGCTCGTGCTGTTGCTTATCTACCTGCCATGTAGATTAACAGTGTTATGGTAGCGAAGCAGTGCAGTTATGTCTTGACTCCAATAACGCAATAAAAAACAATACCTGTAGGAGGCACTTCTGAAGCCCATATCACATGGTTAATAATGTGCCTGAGCCTGTAGCACCCTGTTGTAATACTTGATCTGGTATGTGTGTTTGTTTTTATGAAAGATTGCAACTCTTGTATATACTTGTTAACGGCTTGTTGGGTTGATTTGATAATAATTGCAATGTATCGGTAAAGAACACAGCTGTGCTTTGTTTTATTTTTATAAAAAAATGTATAACTTAAACTGAATTACACTGTGTTTACATCAGGAGGAGAGACGGTCACGTGGAATACTTTTTTATTTTTATGAAGTATTACTTGAAACGCACTTATTGAAATATTTTACTTTAGTCAAATATTAAATGTTTATCACAAAATCCCAAAACCCAGCTGAATGAACTACAGAGCAAAGGATGCTGTAGTAGTTTAAGTTGAGTGCTTTTTGTGGATTGTGAGGATTTCAGGCAGAAACATGACATGCAAGCAGACATTGCTTTGGCAACCATTGTCATTTCATAGTCATTGTCATAGTCAATATATTGTATTATTGTCCTGCACAGTGCTCTTACTGAGGCAAGTGTACCGAGGGTGTCTAGGCATTCATCCTGTTCTGCATTCATCCTGTCCATATTTCTTTCTGGCATGTTTTGTTGTTGTTGTTTATTTATATATCTACATAAATATATAATTTATTTGCAAGTGGGATCAATACGACTTTTTTTTTTTTTTTTTTTTTTTTTAAATGTGCGGCATTGCTTTATCAAATAATAAACGCCTTGTTTTGTTTTGTGTTTTTTAAAGAAAAGATTTTGAATGGTAAAACAAACTGTATTCCCGTTTGTTCTATTGTAAATGTAATGCACACCCGTCTCAGTTTGTTTAGTAATGATGGAGGAAGTGGTTTTGAAGAAAAGCGAGCACAACAATTGGCTATTCTTCTCCACTCCCAAACCACACCCAGTCTGCATGTTTTGTACTCCACTTAACTTCCCCACAGCCCCCACTTAAGGTCGATCGACGGGAAAGTTAGTCCTGGGATGTTGAGTGGGAAGTTTAAGTAATAAGCTGCAGAGAAGTTAGTTTGATCGACTTGCCCCCTAAATCGCAGTTTTTATGTGTACACAATTTCAGACATCGATGTGAAATATTTACAATATCAATGCTATTTGAAATAAGTTGTGACCAAATATGTTGGACAATTTTAAAAGATAATAGGCCTAATGGAAATAAACCAAAAATAACAACTGGTTTTCTTTTCAAATAAACTTTTACGCATGTGATGCTGACGTGGACAGGGCAAAATAAAGTTTGCTAATTTACTGAACTTTGAGGAAATGCATTTGCTGACCCACTTTTCTGGTAGGTACACTTCCCAAGCGAAGGGTTTGTTTTGTTGAAACAGTTCAGTTTGAGGGAAAAAATGTCCTGTCTACAACACTCGGACATGGATAATTTATGCACCTTTTCTAAGTTATTATTCTATTTATTATTTCTTATTCTAAGTTGCTTATACATTTCACCAGGACTATGTTATGAACTTGGACAGTATTGTATCAACATCTGCAGGGATTTTTTTTTCTAGGTGTGACATTAACTGAATGTATTTTCTTGATGTTTACTGGTACGGCACAGTTATTTGAAGATAAGAGGCATGCTTTGTGCAAGCACCATCTATGGTTTTAAAGAACTGGTGGTTTGATTGTGTCTGCTTTTATTTCCTGAACAATGCACTACAAATTAGAACGCCAAAGCCATTTGGCTTGCATGCTGTACATCCACGATTCTTAAACTGTAACCCAAATTAACACTAGATGGAAGTGACAGGGTTTACATGCTTTTTACAATATATGGACAAAAATGTTTATAGGCCATTATTAATAACCTTTTCTAAGAACTGTAAAGTGTTGTATTTATTTTTCGCACCAAGCAGCTTGTAATCAGCATTCACATATTTTTAAATATCAGGACTTCAAGTTTATAAAATGTTTACTGTACATAAATGGGTTAAATGTATGCACCCCTGGCTTTGGAGCAGAAGTGGCTGATTAGAGGCAGTAGGCAAATATAATAAAAAATAAAAAATCTGGGAGCTCACCACAAAAAGAAGGGTCTGTTTTTTGGTTTTTATTGTTTATGTTAAAGTATATATTCATGTAAAACGCGATTGTATTATTATTAACTACTTGGTTCAAGAAATATGTTGAGTCTTGTAGTAGCATTGTGTGATAGGCAGACTTTTTAAGTTTACAGAAACGTTTTTGTATGGTACGTACTGTATGAGATTTCATCGACTTTTTGAAGATGTCGCGGCTACAGTATTTGCACAAATAGATTTACAGTAAGACGTATTATTACTGTGTGTATTGGAATGAATTCTGCACATATTGGCATACAGGCGGAATATAGTAAGAAATAAATACAAATTCCTCCTTTGGACAATTAATTGAATTTTCATTTAATCTTGTGGTGCTGCCTTTCTGTACCGTTTGCCATTCAAATGGGCGCCCATGAGATACGCTGATACAGTCGGCGCAGCTTTATCAGGACACCTTGGGAGAGGGAAAAATATCCTGAATAAGCGTCATACTTAATGAAATAATGAAACCACATCACGTTATGATGAAATGTTAAATACGTAATTTAAAATACGAGTTGATGTTCATTTTATTGCTGAATAAAAATAATCGCACCAACGATGTTGACATCCCAACTTTCTTTGCAACAGCAGCTAGAAAAAACCCCAGGAGAGACGACTCCTTCTTCAAGAGTTCAACATGGTTTACGCAAGTCACAGGGTAATCACGTACTCATTTCACTGTGCTACGCGAACCTGTCTTGCTCTGAAAAGCGATCTCCGTTCATTTTTAATAGTGTATCCCGCTTAAACACATAAATAGCATTGGGAAGAACCTAGTGTTCATAGTGTTCTTTCCCATTTTAAGCAGCAATCCTGATTTATGATTCTCCAGATTAGGCGACGCCAACTGTATTGATAAACAAGTTTAATCTAAAAGGAACTTGATGACTTTTTTTTAAACATACAATACCAGTCAATAGTTTGAGAACACCTACTTGAAACCAGGTTTTTCATGATTATCTATGCTTTTAACTGTATAAACTTGTCTATAAATACTTAATATTCCATTATATGATATGTGTACTTATATAAGCTGGTAATCATAAGTGAATTGCATTCAAAAATTAAATTAAATGAAAATGTAAATCTTGTCAATTTCAATGAAATGGTCATCCAAAGCAAGGGGATTTCAGTCTGAAGCCCAAGTCAGTTGAAAGTCTGAAATGTGTATTAAACGGTGTTAGAACACTGGCCTAAGTATAAAAGTGTCTTTGTTAGATGTTCTCTGAGTTAACTAGCATGTTAACTAATTAATCTTTTGTCACCAATTATTGTTAACAGGTGAGGGTCCATGATTACTGTAAATATAGGTAGCATAGACACAAGTTTGTCATTCCTGAATGTAAGGGCAAGAAAATGGCAAAATACACTCAGTTAAGCAAAGAAAAAAGATTATAATTACTTTAAGAAATGAAGGTCATTCTTTAAGACAAATCGCAAGAACTTTGCAAGTGTCTGTAACTGCTGTGGCCAAGACCATCAAACGATTTGAAGAAACTGGCACTCATGAGGACAGGACAAGGTCAGGCAGGCCAAGGGTGCCCTTAGAATCAGAGAACAAGTTCATTCGAGTCACAAGTCTGCGAAACCGGCGATTAACCGCCCCTGAAATACAAGCTTAGCTAAATGCTACTAGAAGTACAGATGTGTCAGTATCAACTGTTCAGGGGAGATTGCGTGAAGCTGGCCTAACTGGAAGAGTTGCTGCAAAGAAACCATTGTTAAGAGTGCAGAATAAGAGGAAGAGACTTGCCTGGGCCAAAAAACACAGAAACTGGACGTTTTTTGAGGAGTGGAAGTCGGTCTCATGGACCGATGAGTCAAAATTTGAAATATTTGGGTCCAACTGCCGAGTATTTGTAAGATGCAGAGAGGGTGAGCGCATGAGTTCTGCATGTGTGGTTCCCACTGTCAAGCATGGAGGAGGCAGTGTCATGGGCTGGGGTTGCTTTGCTGGTGACAGAGTTGGTGATCTTTACCAAGTCCATGGCAAGCTCAACCAGCATGGCTATCATAGCATACTTCAGAGGCATGCCATTCCATCAGGATTACGGCTAGTTGGGCAGTCCTTCATTCTTCATCAAGATAATGAACCGAAACAGACCTCAAAGTTGTGCAAGAGCTATCTGGCAAAGAAGGAAAGTGACGGACAACTCAATCTAATGACCTGGCCTGCCCAGTCTCCAGACCTCAGTTCCATAGAACTTGTATGGGACGAACTGGACAGAAGAGTCAAAGCAAAGCTACCCACAAGTGCCATACATCTCTGGGAATTGCTGCAGAAGAGCTGGGAAGACATGTTGGGTGATTTCCTGCTGAAACTTGTTAACCGAATGCCTTGTGTTTGTGAGGCTGTTGTTAAGGCAAAGGGTGGCTATTTTGAGGAATCCAAGATTTAGGGACAATTTTTCAATTTTCTTGAACATTGCTTTGATACTCCTTATGTTTTGTTTTGCATATTGTAACATGTGTTTTCATTTTCAAGTATTTACAGCAACGTATGCGACGTAAAACATTGTCAATTATGAAAAAAAAAAACCTAGTTTCCAGCAAGTGCACTCAAACTTTTGTCTTGTATGGTATACACAGAGAAAAATAACTTGATGCTCCTTTGCCTTTCATGTGCTGGAAAGGAAACATTGCTAACATAAGAAGATCCTTTTTCTCAACCAAAAGTTAAATAACTGTGAACTTGTTAAAAATAAATAAATAGATAGACATCTCTGGTGGCTGTCATACTTTTGCAGGAAGCCAGTATGGCTATTTGAAGCTTTATGAAATGTCATCATTTTGTGATCAAAAAGCTGACACAGCCCTTGAACCCCACCACCCCCTGCACGCTTTCAGAAAAAGTTGGCCCCTTACAGTGCGTTCATTTTTTTTAATAAACACCTGCCTTCATTTGTGGACATTTTTACAGACTTTAAAGTCCTGTTTTATGGTCTATGAATGCAAATGTCATCAAATATCATGGAAAAGAATGTGTACATTTGAAAGGTCTTGTTTAAAGACCCAGTGTCATAGTTTTAGCTTCATGGTGTTGTACATGCATTATTTTTCAATTGTAAACAGTTTCTTAAAAATAAAATGACACATTCTTAGGTGTTCTATTGTACATTTTAAGCTGCAAACTGCTTTTGAAGTGGCTGCCTAGGTTTGCAATTCCATTGACTCCAGTCAAGCTTGACGAGCTTGTTTTTAATGGATTTGGAATTGAGCAGTTTAATCGTCCCTTTTTAAACGTATGGATTCAAAATCAGCAAACTGAAGTAAAAGCATATCCAAAAGAAAACATATGTCTGTTTTTGCTTTTGGAAAGCCTTGCAACGTGCTGCAAGAGCGGTGTGATTTTTAAAAAGGCCGTCTTTCCGGTGTTCCCTTATGATCTAAAGACTGCATAATCCGAGGCCTTTAGCTGGGGATGTGAATAGGGTCCAGGGGTCTACTGTCTAGCTGAGAAGGCTGGACTGCCTGCAGGCAGGTTCAGCTTTGAAGACTGTGAGAAAAGTTTAAACTCAGTGGTGTTGACCTTTTAACAGTTCTCCTCTGCTGCCAGGATTATTCCTTTCAACGCCCAAATACAGAACAAGGTACAAACGGTGTACGAGCAGCCCCAGAAACACGAACTGTTGGAAAACAAGTGTTTGGAAGCGGTACAGTATTACTGTACAATATCCTAAAAACTGCATTCGAACAGCAGCACACAAAATTGTTTAAACTCCAAAGTTGGTGAAGCACTGAACTGATATTGTGTGGCTCAGACCTAACCTTGTGAAAAGCAGGCACTATTTTTGTTAGCTGGCTTGGCCTCATGCTTCCCAGGCGATATCCCACAATGAGGCACACCCTGTCTTGCTATTTTTTGTAATGATGTGCCTCTTTTACCACTAAGGGCAACTGGGCAAGCCCTTTGTGCTGGAGCACCGTCATCTGAGTGCAAACAAAATATGAAATAAGTACATGTTTTAAAATTGCATTGCTTGGTGTGTATTTCAGGTAAAAACAATACTTAAAGTAGACAATGCTTAGCTGCTTCGGTTTTCTCCGAACTCACAGAGCTGTACATGACGATGTGTTATATGGGTAAATGGGGGGGGGATTACACTTTTTTGGGGGTATTTTAAGAGAATTATAGGTGCCAATTTGATTGACAAGCATAACCTTAAGATTTTCATTGATGCTTAAACAAAACCAAACGTTAGTGTGTGTGTGTATTTTGCTTTATGATTGTGAAATTTAGTTTATGATTAACATTTGAAAAGGCTGAGTAGTGTAGAATTGTTTGGCCGATGATGATCTAACCTTGAGCCAGTGTCCTAATATTTGGTTTTATTTTACAGACATCACAGCAATGAGAAAACTGGTGATCTTTGATATCTGAACTTGCTTCACCCTGGAGAGGGGATCACGTGCAGTTCTAACAGATATGTGGCAGATGGGTGCCACCCCAGACAAGCTGCTTCTACAAATGTACTTTCCCATGGAGTTTTAAAAAGCTGTGGATTAAAGAGCTGTTGCTTTTTTTTCCGATATATACCAAACTTTCTCGACATATATATATATATATATTATATATATCTATATATATAAATATATATATATATATATATATATATATATGCTCCCTTTTTTTTCTCCAACTTGTTTTTAAGTCCGAACGTTAATGAGCTGCTGGGTGAATCTGGTGTCACTATGAGTAGTACATTAGGCAAAGACTCGAAAGAAAAGGACCTCAAAGGTCCTTCGGGAAAGGAAAGGGAAAAGGAGGTCAAAGCCTTGGGCAGCTTTAGTAAAGACGGCAAGGAAACCAAGACCAAAGGGAAAGATGCCAAAGAAGGAAAGAAGGACTCTAGTGGGGCGCCTCCTGGGGTGGCCTTTTCTGTAGATAACACAATAAAACGGCCAAACCCAGCAGCAGGTACCCGCAAAAAATCCAGCAATGCTGAGGTGATCAAAGAGCTGAATAAGTGCAGGGAGGAGACCTCCACACGGCTGGACTTGTCCAAGAGGTCTATACACATGCTCCCTACGTCAGTCAAGGAGCTGACACAGCTGACGGAACTGTACCTGTACAGCAACAAGCTGCAGAGCCTGCCCGCTGAAGTAGGCTGCCTGGCAGGCTTAGTGACGTTAGCCCTGAGTGAGAACTCTCTCACCAGCTTGCCCGACTCGCTGGACAGCTTGAAGAAACTAAGAATGCTAGATCTCCGGCATAACAAACTGCGAGAGATCCCGCCAGTGGTCTACCGGCTTCCCTCCCTCACCACCCTGTATTTGCGATTTAACCGTATCACTACTGTGGAGATGGATATCAAAAACCTGTCAAAACTCACCATGCTGAGCATCCGTGAGAACAAGATTAAACAGCTCCCTGCTGAAATAGGTACGCAGTGCTCCCTGTGCAGGAGCTGACCCATACATCATTTTATTTCAGTATTTCAGCAACAGTGTTGCTGAAAATAAAGTAGACCTTCATTAATTGCAAGACTTGCATTGTTTTGCATGTGTGGCTAAACTGGTCTGGATACTTATAAACAGTCTCAATGGTGTGCACCTACCACACCTACTGTAATATCCAGCCCTCTATCTGTATAGTACAAAATTGCATGCTTTACACAGGTGACTCTGATCTTAATTTAAGATGAGAGAGGTTTCATTTATTTACCATTTTGGACATCATCTGCCTCTGTTTTTAACCCTCTGGCAATGTTTAGTCACATTATGTTAGTGTAAATGAAATACTATTAGAAAGTACAGTAGTATGATGTCTAGGCTACAGTATATTATTTAATCAGTAATTCTCACCTTTTTGCATTTGTAGGGGAATTGTGTAACCTCATTACGCTGGATGTAGCACACAATCAGCTCGAACACCTTCCGAAAGAGATTGGAAATTGCATACAGATAACTAATCTTGATTTGCAGCACAATGAGCTTCTGGACCTCCCTGAAACTATAGGTAACTATTAAATCTGCTAACATTTAACAGGGTCTTGTACAGGGTGGACTGCTCTTTTATGGTATTATTTAAAACCCTTCAGAACATTTATTGGTGATTTCAAAACTTTTACAAACATCCATAAGGTACCAATATTTGTATGGCTGCCAGAGCCACTGTACTGTATAGCCAGGAATCTGCACTGCCTGCACCATTGGCCATATCAATGATACTTTTTCTTTCTGATTAAATCTGTTTTGCAAAGACAGTAATGCAGCGAGACATCTGCAGGGGATGTATACTACAGAGTGGCAATGCTTTTTAAACTAATAAATGTAACCTTTGCTGGTTAAATGATGTGTTATAAAAATGGTAGCGCATAATGCACAAGAGTTTATGTTCTGCAACAATTAGACACAAAAAAACTTTGTCATTTTTAAACTAGTTCCTATACACATTTTCCTTTGTGCAATGTAAACTGGAAGCGATTTGTCCTTTTCTTAAAGGAAAAGGCTTATTTTTTTAAAAAAAATTGGGTCAACTTTTATCTACCTGTACTGCACAACAGTCACCTTGTACACTTCCTGCTTTACTGAATGCATACCAGAGAAGATTATGAGCATGTGCTACAATATGTGGTGTTTCATAATTGACATTGCTGGAGAATTACAATCTCTATTTAGCCACATGTTTGGTGCAGTAAAGTTAAATAAACATAGCGTGAGCATCGTTGTTTGTGCATCACCGACTCTTTTTAGAGGAACAGTACTGCATCTTCATGGATTCCGTGATAACGCATACCAAAGGTGGCTATGCCAAGTAACTGTTGAAGTATGATTTTCAGTTCCCTGCTATCACACACGGTAATAAATAATAATGCTTACCTTGTTGTTCCAGGTAACTTATCAAGTCTAAATCGCTTGGGTCTGCGGTACAACAGGCTGTCGGCTATCCCTAAATCATTAGCAAAGTGCAGAGAATTGGAAGAGCTAAACCTTGAGAACAATAATATCTCTGTGCTACCAGAGGTAAGTTAAAAGACTTTAAGAGGGTAGGGTGTCATCTTGAAATTTAAGGACAGATGTGTTATTCAGCAGAGCTGTCTAATACAGCAGGAGTACATGCAGGCATCGTAAAACTAAATAGCTGAAGTGCAAAATAAACATTGCCAGCATTAGGAGACATTGCTTGCTGTACGGTTATTGATAAGGAAGATTAGCAACTGAAGTAGCTGTCGTACAGTACAGCAATAGCTTTTTTTTTGTTTTGTTTTTGCAGTTCTAATGTGCATGATTACATTGTTTTAAATATATAACTTGGATTCGGTTTAAGCCAGCATATATACTTTCTAGCAACTGTTTTACATACATGTATGGACAGAGGGAACATCTGACACATTTTGCAAGACACTGAAATACTATAATTTCAATCAGCTAGTCATGTCTCTTTAGCAGAACAAAACATAAATGCAAAAAAAAAAAAAAATAATTCTTTGTCATCATCATAAGCTTGTTTCCTCTCAGTACCACAACTTACACAGCACTTCCTTTGCAATACATTCTTGTGACCTTGTGAGAACAAGAGAGGCAATGCAGTTGGATAGGCCAGAAATAAGTGTGTTAAGAGAAATGCAGTGCCATGTTAAATAGGTCATTTTCATAAGTGGTGCAGTTTGTACACACGCTAAGGTATTGGGTCATGTTGTTCTGGTATATGGTATGACTTTAGCAATAGCTCTGCAGTTACAGAAACACTTCTGTCATATCCTGATTCCTGCAATCATTTCTTTAATTTTTAAATTGTTAAGTTATGCAACAAATGTAATATTATTATATTTGTATGTAATGTGTATATCCATTGAATTTGTGTGGTTTTTTTTTGTTTTGTTTTGTTTTTAAATATTGAAATTGCCCCTATCTAGGGTCTCCTGTCTAGCCTGGTCAATTTGACCAGTTTAACACTGGCCAGAAACTGCTTCCAGTCATATCCTGTAGGCGGCCCGTCACAGTTTTCTACTATATATTCCCTCAACATGGAGCACAACCGCATCAACAAAATCCCCTTTGGCATCTTCTCCAGAGCCAAAGTGTTAAGTAAGCTGAACATGAAGGTAAGACTTCAAACTGGGGCTTTTATCAATACTCTGTTTAAGAGTAAACACAACAAAGGATTACATTTTCTTTATAGCGCCACCAGTACCCTTATAGCAACTTTTAAAAAGTGCCAACAAAAAACAGTGGAGATGATTGGTTTGGAAAAAAAAAAAAAAAAAATGGCTTTAATGATGGTGTCACCATCATTAATCTTAGGTTCAGACTTGCTATATCAGTTAACTTTGCAAAAATAGTTTGTGTCCTATAGGGGTCAGCAGCATTACAAGTGATAAAAGGTTAGAAGAAAAAGTTCATTATGTACCATTTTAAATGTCGGCTGGGCTGTAGAGCTGTTCTGCAAAACAATATAGTAAGTAGTTGAACTTTTACTTCATTAGGCTTCTGCCAAGGGTCTAACAAACTAGGAGTAGGCAGGATAAACCTGACTGCAGAGTGATCCTTGGGTTATTTGGAAAATAAACTTATTCAGAAGATTATAGTGAAATGCATTCTGAATCATCTGTAGGAGGCTAGGAGTGTAAAATGAAGATTTGGTGTAGATTGGTGCAAAATCAATATAAGGCGACATACAGACATGTGGGTCTGTTCAGTGAAATGTGTAATTTAAATGTTACTACAGCTCAACACAAATCATACTAGGTACTGTTTTTTTTTTTTTATAGAAGACTGTTTCTATCCATGTAACAGTTTCAATGTTAGATACATTACATTCATGGATAATGTGTGGATTTTAAAATATATCAAGTGGAGCAACAATCTGTTTGGCTAAAAAGAATTGGCTTACTGACAGACGAAATTGTTAAAATACAGTATGTATGCACACAAACAGAACAAATAAATAAATACCCCACTGCATTGTCACTCACTAATGTTGCATAATATGATGGATGATTTGAGATGTAAAGACTTTGAATAGTGAAAAGATAAGCACATGCCACTTACTATCAATGTGGCAAACTATATTCTTAAAAGAAAAAATAAAGTATATTAATATGAAATTAATATACACATCAACCTTCAATAAAATTAAATGTTGCTAACATCCAAGAACATAGACCATGCATGTTTGTACGAATTGCATTTACTCTGTGTTTTTGTGTGAATTGAACTAATCTCTCTTTAAAACTTGCATTGGAATCCAGCATAAGTACACGTCGCTGACATTATCACATAGTGTAGAAATGTGCCATCATTTATTTTCTCATACTTTGCAGCCTAAATCTGTTTACTTAATGACACTGGGTTCTTAAATATTGTTAATTCTGATGTTGTTTTGATTTGCTGTGGTGATTAGTTTTATAGAGACGTACAGTGCAAAATGGCACTTGCACTACATTTCTGTGGCTCGGCATTCAAAATTATAGGCAACTGTGGATTCTGTTTACCCTAGAGATGTGCCTGCTTTAGACCAGTTTATCTGGAACTTTAAACAGGAACAATTTATAGGATCTAAACAGATTTATCAAGTGTTTGTTCCCTTTCTCATAAAAAAAATATTGCACCTAGTTGTCTAAAAATATCTGTTTTCTTTTTCCAAATAAGAATATATAGCAAATAAATTGCACAACAGTAGTAAAGAAGAACCCTTTTTATTGTTTGTTTTCTGTTTGCATTTTTTTGTGTGATCTTTATCTCTTTCTGTCTCGTCTCTTATGTGTGGTTCACTTCAACCGTTTTTAAATTATGTTTTAGACGGACTGGGGGATAATTATAGAACAAGATCTTGTTTTCTTGTAATTTTCTCTCCTATACTTGCATCATACAATTTCTGAGCTCCTTTATATTGTTCTAGTGGGGAAGGCTTGGGCTCCAAGCCGCCTCAGTGTTTATAGAAATCTTGTGCAGGCAGGATGACATCTCATTTTCATATCCAAATTGTGGTGCATGCCACAGTGTATATGTTGCTGGATGAAACCAAAATAATAACAATTAAAAAATGTCTCTGGGCTTGGAGCATATTGGAAAATACTCAATGAAGGTTAAATTCTACCTTTTGTAATTCTCTCCAGGATCAAACAATTCTGCCATTGTAATGTATTTAATTGCAGTATGACACCCTTTTTATTTATAAATACTTTTTGAAATGTATTTTGCACATTTTTATACAATGGGTGAGGGTTAAACAGTAGCTTACTGTATACAGTATTTGCAGTGCTTACCATAAGTTTCCACGGTGAACCTTGTTTGAGTTTAAATATGAAATTAAATGTAAACAGTTTGTATATGCAGCATAAACAAAACATGAGATAAAACAAGCCCTATTTGCTCTGTCATGTTTTCAACAAACTTATTTTAAATAATGCTGGAGCCGTGAGATTTGAAATTTTAGAAATGTTGATATTGTTTAGGGTTTTGTACTGTGGGGAAATCTCTGATTCTGCCAGGGTTTTTCTTTCATTGATTCCTGCTTATCTGTATGTCTCAGAAGTATGAACAACAGTACATTTTCTCTCTCTATTTCTATATACATGTGGGTTCTTGCTGTCCTGTAAGCTTGCCTCCTGTAAAGTTTAATTGTGTTTCTTCACAGGACAATCAGCTCACCTCTCTGCCACTTGATTTTGGGACCTGGACCAGTATGGTTGAGCTTAACCTGGCCACGAACCAGCTGACTAAGATTCCTGAGGATGTGTGCGGTCTTGTCTCACTTGAGGTAAGGGGGCGTGGTTTGTTTTTCTTGTGGAATGTTCAGGTTTTGGTTCTCAATGCTAACTGTAATTTTCATACTGCAAATGCCTTCCTTCAAGGTTCTTACCCTGTCAAACAATCTCCTACGGAAACTGCCTCATGGCGTAGGTAACCTACGGAAATTACGAGAGTTAGACTTGGAGGAAAATAAGTTGGAAACTCTCCCAAATGAAATTGCTTACCTGAAAGATTTACAGGTGAGATGCTTCAGGAAAGTATTGCTGACCCTAAATATTTCGCCTATATTGTTATACATTATTGCTGGGTTTATAATTGATATACCAATAAATGTCATCACAAGTAGCAAAGAAAAAAATATTATATAAAAATATGGCTGAACTGACTATAAATCTATGATTTGCCTAGGAAACATTTCAGGACGTCATGTAAATATCCTTAAAATGGTCTACATGTCTTGTTGCTGCTAAATATTTTAACTGACCAACCCCATTTACTTTTCAGAAACTGGTCCTGACTAATAATCAGCTGACAACTCTCCCCAGGGGGATTGGACATCTCATCAACCTGACTCACCTGGGACTGGGAGAGAACCTTATACAACACCTCCCCGAGGAGATCGGTAAGGCTTCTGTTTTATATTTCATTATTCAACACCTCCCCGAGGAGATCGGTAAGGCTTCTGTTTTATATTTCATTATACAACACCTCCCTGAGGAGATCGGTAAGGCTTCTGTTTTATATTTCATTATACAACACCTCCCCGAGGAGATCGGTAAGGCTTCCGTTTTATATTTCATTATTCAACACCTCCTCGAGGAGATTGGTAAGGCTTCTGTTTTATATTTCATTATACAACACCTCCGCGACGAGATCGGTAAGGCTTCTGTTTTATATCTCATTTGCGATTCCTTCTACATATTGATAGATTCAGACCTACAGTACGTAGCCCATGTAAACACTGTTCAAAACCAACATAAAGCAGCTTGACCAGGCAAACAAATTTGAAAACCAGTAAACAATGTATACATAGTGAACATCCACGAGAGACTTCGTGGTTTTTAGTGTTTTGTGATGTTGTTGCTGGTATATTACATTTAAATAGACACACTAGTTTTGCTGTGCTTCTTGCGTGTTATTGATCACATCAATACCGACTGGAGATCATGATTATGAACTGTAATAATGTCTTTGTTTATTTGAAAACAGGTACACTGGAGAATCTCGAGGAGCTCTATTTGAATGATAACCCCAATCTCCACAGCCTTCCCTTTGAGCTGGCTCTGTGCAGCAAGCTGTCAATCATGAGCATTGAAAACTGCCCCCTCAGCCACCTCCCTCCACAGATTGTCGCTGGTGGCCCCTCCTTCATCATTCAGTTTCTAAAGATGCAGGGCCCTTACCGTGCCATGGTCTGAAACACAATCCCATGTGTCATACACTGTACAAACTGTAAAGAAATTGCATTATTATTGTCATGAGTATATATCTGAAGAAAGGAAAGGCAGTTTTGCTAAGACTGCACTACATGTTTCTGCTATAGAGGAATGATAGCCATTTGTTTGTTTGTTTTTTTAATCATGTAAAAGAAGATGATTGATATAATTGCTTGTCTAGGCCTTGCCAGATTTGATGGATCATTAAATTTAGCAACTGCTGAATGGAGTTTTTTTTTTTTTTCTCATTTTACAAAACAGACTTCCAAGCAGTAATTAAAGGATGAGATTGTCATTTTATAAATGCAAAATTATGTGTATCATAACAGTACAAAAAGAAAAAACAACAAATACGTTGGTAGATTTCCTTCCTTCATGGATATACTGTAATTGTGTGATTTCAGCAGTTTATGGTGGGGAAACTATAACAGTGTTGAAGAATAGAAACTCGCAATGTGCTCATCCTCTGTGGGGATTTTATTTGGAAAACCTCCTCTTATCCAAAAGTGTTAACATGCAGGATCTAAGTTTAAGAAATTCAGCTGTGACTAACTTGGCAGATGTAATACTAACATTGGAGAGCTCAAAAGCCTTCATCTTAACATCAGCTTTTCAGCTGTCCAGTATTACAATTGATTGCTTTGGATTTGTTCATTGTGCAAGCCTTTTTTTGGCTGGTATTTTTTTTTTTTTTTTTTTTTTTGTTTGTTTTAATGATTTTATTCTCACCTAGAAAGCTATCGATGTGGAACTGCATGGCTCCTTCAGATTTTTTTTTTTTTATTTCCGCAAAAGTGAAATCAACATTTAACTATTGGAAAAAGTCTTATTACCCATAGCACCTTCAACAAATTCTCGGTTGTGTGTGTGAGAGGCAGTTTAGCGATTCTGTGTCCATTCATGTCTTGTTGTTAATGACATGTTATTTAGGCAATGTTCAGAACTTGGGAATATAGGATAAAGTTTGGAGGAGGAGGAGGAGGGGGGGGGGGGGGGGGGGGGGGGGGGGGGGGGTATTATTTGTATTTCTTTGTTCTAAGAATAGTGGAGCATATCTGGCACAGTTTGAGAGGTAAGATGGGGGGGGGGGGGGGGGGGGTTGTAGATATCTGCACATTTGGGTTTCTTTATGTCGAATACAGTCTTTATTTTTTTGTTATCTGCAAGGTCATGAAATGCCAAGAACAACACAATAGTCAGTACTTCACCTGAAAATCTGTATCTGTATAATGAATGTTTGATATTGCTTTTAAACTCCAAAATATATATTTCTAATCCCTTCTAAACTATTTTTTATCAGCAGAGTATTTTAAAGGTTTTTTTTTTTTTTTTTTTTTTTTTTTATAAATAGCTATCTGCCTTACCAGATCCAACAGCTTATGTGTGTTGTGCATGCTTTCTAAACACTGTAGCTTTGTGCTGCTGTATTTTGTATGCACTTTTCCATAGCAGTGGCATCTGCCTTCAAACAAATCGCATCAATCACAGCAGTGGACAGATAACGAGTTACACCTCAAAGGGACGGTTTAGATTAAAATGTAGGGTGTGTATGTTGTAAAATGGATCTGTCCATGACTTAAGCCTGCATTTCCAGTACATTTTATATATTCAATGCATCTTTCAGCTGTTCCTAAAAACAAGGGAATCTTTTCCCTTTGAGGATCTCTTCCCTTTGCTGTCAAAGCCAGTGTCAACAGTTTCTCCCTTCTGAACAATTCAATAAAGAACGTGTAAGTTCTAAAAAAAACTCTGAAATGTGCATATTATAAACACATGTACGTTGTTCATATCATTTGCCAGTAGAAACTATATCTACTATAAAGTATTGATATTCAGAGCTCCTAAAAAAAGAATGTTGCAAAATGGCATCAGCTAGTTTCATTTCTAATTTTGCAGAAAGTTCCCCAAATCAGTTTGTGACTATATGAACCTTTTTTCATGTTACCAAGCAGGTTGTTTGAGACATTTGCTGCAATAACTAACACCGCTAATTCTGGCCAGTTTTACATTTGTAAAGGTATTTTATTTTTTATTACGTGATTTTTCATATTATGTATATGATGATGCCTGCTATTAAGATGGGTTAGCTTGTGTGTAGACTCCAGTAGATTTTCATCAGCGCTTCCTCTTTTAAAGATTGTTTTACAAGGTGAGAGCAGCACCCCCTGCTGGCATGGAAAATACATTGCTGCTTTATTCTACCACATGCTGCTTTATGAACACTTGAACATATTCTGTAAGAGATTGGTAATTCCAGACACAAACATTCACCTATGCTACTGGTTCAGTGTTTCAAAACCGATCAAATTATTTGGACATTCCTGAGTAGTAAAGTGCATATTTAAACCTAAAATAGATAAAAGTTCAAACCTAAGCACAAGGTTTTAAACCAGAAGCAATGTATGTCCGGTTTTATAAAAGATTCAAGTAATCGATACAAATTTACCACTGGATTAAATAAATAATGATGGTTAAAAGTCAATGTAAATCAGTCCTTAGGATACTAATATTTAATTTTTGTTGGGTTTTTTTGGTTTTGTTTTTTTGTTTTTTTTATCTTGTATTCAGACAATATGGTAAGGAAATATGTACTTATTTTACCAATTAATTTTAGTTTTTAGTTTTTTCGGGAGTGCGTTTTTAAACCTCGGTCACATTGGTGCTTTATGTCTAATATCCATTAGGTATAAAGTGGTAAAGAATTCTGTGTTGCCTGTCTTAAGAAGTCTAAATGTCATCAGGTCTTCAATATACTTTTTACACCTGTTTAAATGCTCCAATTTGTAACTTAAAGTTAGATGGGAGTGGGACAAGCAGACTAAGAGAGAGTAAGTGTCAGCCTATGATATTGAGTTTAATTTGGGATATTTTGGAAAAACTATTATTTGCTATTTGAGGATTATATGTGGCTTTTTTTTTTTTTTTAAACACTCTGAATTCAGTGATTGGATATCCCTGACTAGTCATTTAATCTACAGTTCAATCTGTTATGGGCACTCTTAGTATTGTTGTGGCACATCCGACATTAGAGGAGATGCATTGCTTTATCTTTTTACTGTTATAGGGGTGTAGAATTATATTGTATGTATTAAGGGTGTCTTCGGTCTAGTGATGTCTTGTTGGTTTCATGCCTTTCTATGTTGTATAAATAATGAGCATGTTCATTATTATTATTATTATTATTATTATTATTATTATTATTATTCATGTGGGCGGATGGGGTTGCGAGAGACAAAAGAAACATAGTTGCCAAAACATTCTTTTTAAAATTGAAATATCTTGAACAAGTCCCATCAAAAGTATTGTGCGGTTGGTTAACATGCCCTGCCTAGTCTGTGACTATCTCAACATTCAAGCTTTGTCATGGTACTGTTCTGAATGAATTTGAAAAGGAAAACCTTTATGCATTTAATGTACAAATGGCTTATGTATCAGTGGAACAGTATATACAAATAAATATATTTGATCAAATACTGGTGGCTTAAGATGTTATGTTTCCAGATGAGGATTTGCTTCCACAGATAATAAATA
Organism: Polyodon spathula; assembly: GCF_017654505.1. Lineage (NCBI taxonomy): Eukaryota > Metazoa > Chordata > Actinopteri > Acipenseriformes > Polyodontidae > Polyodon > Polyodon spathula. The sequence continues at coordinate 1,816,084 of NC_054546.1, read as the reverse complement.
AAGTAGGTGTCAAATGATGCAGTTTTCTGTTTTCTATAATATGCTAAATCTGAAAGGGAAAAGCATACTACTTATGAAGTTACAATTTTTGAAAAAAAGAAAATATGAAAAAAAAATTAAAAAAAACAAGGTTCATGTTTTGGTTGTAGATCTGTACATACATTAGCAATGTTTGCTTTATGTAACAGTAATGCAGAAAGGAGGGTGATTGTTATGTAACACTTGCCTCGTTTATTATTTTATTAATTTTTTTTTACACGCATACGTTCACTTACAGAAACAGCTTTGGCCGGTTGTATTATAATATTAGTGTGTTTGCAGTGATTTGCACATGGTGATCCTTCGAGGTACAAGCTGAAGCTTCTGTCATTAATGGGCGCTGTATTGGTTTCTTTGCAAGCAATGCACACTCGTGATGGTTTTAGTTTAATTATAATTAAAGCTCCATGAAATCATCTGTCTCTACCAGGCTCCTATTGTTACAAAACAAGTGCCGGAGTTTTTTTTTTTTTTTATAAATACAAACTTGTTTTAAAATGTGTCTCTTAAATTTAAGGTGCTTCTGCACAGACTGTCCACTTTGTAATAGTAATACTGTGCCTTTTAATTCTAACGCTATTTCTCGCAGACTTTGGCTGCTATCAAACTATTTTTTAATTTGTTTTTTTTATAGCCTCTTTTTTTTGTTTTTGAAAATGCCTTCATCTTTGGAAATGATGATGTCATCTGTGTAAATGTTGAAGGTATTCTGTATTTCTGATGATTGTGTTTTAACCATGCCTGCACAGTGTGTTGTATTTTTTTTTTTTTTTTAATAAACTTTTTGAGTTCTAATCTCACTTTTGATATGTGTGGAAAAGCTCTGGAAATGTATACTTGTAATTTGTAATTTTCAGTTTGTGTTACTTCAATAGAAAGAGGTTGCCTTGTCTTTTATTTTATAAATTGTCACACTGTTGTATCAGTGCATTCATTGCAGTATAAATCAGCTGGTATTTTGTCTTTGGCTAGCATTTTTATGTTTCTTTAAAAAAAAAAATACATACACTCATACTTTACCCCGTTAGCAGATTATGGCAAATATTCATATTTTTATAGTGGGACATTATAGCCTTGAGAAGAAAAGTGAATAACTAGCTTATAATAAATATAGTATTTAGAACTATATGTAACTATATACAATAACCCTCTAAAAGAAAAGTTAACCATTTTAGAGTTTCTTTAGTCTATGTAGTTTCAACTACATAGAGTAGTAAAACCTATTCGAAGATAGCTTGCTGTGAATAACAACCCTAACATTTTATTTATTTATTAAATACTGGGAGTTTTTTTGTACCTCACAAAGCACTGCAGACACAGGCAGGCTTCTGTATCTCACAAAGCACTGCACACACAGGCTTCGTAGCACAAAGCACTGCAGACACAGGCAGGCTTCTGTATCTCACAAAGCACTGCACACACAGGCTTCGTAGCACAAAGCACTGCAGACACAGGCAGGCTTCTGTATCTCACAAAGCACTGCGCACACAGGCTTCATAGCACAAAGCACTGCAGACACAGGCAGGCTTCTATATCACAAAGCACTGCGCACACAGGCTTCGTAGCACAAAGCACTGCAGACACAGGCAGGCTTCTGTATCTCACAAAGCACTGCGCACACAGGCTTCATAGCACAAAGCACTGCAGACACAGGCAGGCTTCTATATCACAAAGCACTGCGCACACAGGCTTCGTAGCACAAAGCACTGCAGACAGAGGCAGGCTTCTATATCACAAAGCACTGCGCACACAGGCTTCGTAGCACAAAGCACTGCAGACACAGGCAGGCTTCTGTATCTCACAAAGCACTGCACACACAGGCTTCGTAGCACAAAGCACTGCAGACACAGGCAGGCTTCTATATCACAAAGCACTGCACACAGGCTTCGTAGCACAAAGCACTGCACACAGGATTTATTTCACAAAGCACTGCACACACAGGATTTATTTCACAAAGCACTGCACAAAGGATTTATTTCACAAAGCACTGCGCACACAGGATTTATTTCACAAAGCACTGCAGACACAGGCTTCCGTATCAGCATTGCACACAAACGCTTCTGTATCACAAATCACTGCACACAAACGCTTCTGTATCACAAAGCACTGCAGACACAGGCTTCTGTATCACAAAGCACTGCAGACATATGCAGGCTTCTGTATCTCAAAGCACTGCACACAGGCAGGTTTCTATCTCACAAAGCACTGCACACAGGCTTTTATATCACAAAGTACTGCACACACAGGCTTCTGTATCTCAAAGCACTGCAGACACAGGCAGGCTTCTGTATCTCACAAAGCACTGCACACACAGGATTTATATTACAAAGCACTGCAGACACAGGATTTATTTCACAAAGCACTGCGCACACAGGATTTATTTCACAAAGCACTGCGCACACAGGATTTATTTCACAAAGCATTGCGCACACAGGATTTATTTCACAAAGCACTGCACACAGGATTTATTTCACAAAGCACTGCAGACACAGGCTTCCGTATCAGCATTGCACACAAACGCTTCTGTATCACAAAGCACTGCACACACAGGCTTCTGTATCACAAAGCACTGCAGACACAGGCAGGCTTCTGTATCTCACAAAGCACTGCGCACACAGGCTTCGTAGCACAAAGCACTGCAGACACAGGATTTATTTCACAAAGCACTGCGCACACAGGATTTATTTCACAAAGCACTGCGCACACAGGATTTATTTCACAAAGCATTGCGCACACAGGATTTATTTCACAAAGCACTGCACACAGGATTTATTTCACAAAGCACTGCAGACACAGGCTTCCGTATCAGCATTGCACACAAACGCTTCTGTATCACAAAGCACTGCACACACAGGCTTCTGTATCACAAAGCACTGCAGACACAGGCTTCTGTATCACAAAGCACTGCAGACACAGGCTTCTGTATCACAAAGCACTGCAGACATATGCAGGCTTCTATATCACAAAGCATTACAGACAGGCTTCTGTATCTCAAAGCACTGCACACAGGCAGGTTTCTATCTCACAAAGCACTGCACACACAGGCTTCGTAGCACAAAGCACTGCAGACACAGGCAGGCTTCTGTATCTCACAAAGCACTGCACACACAGGCTTCATAGCACAAAGCACTGCAGACACAGGCTTCTGTGTCTCAAAGCACTGCGGACAGGCTTCTGTATCTCACAAAGCACTGCACACACAGGATTTATATTACAAAACACTGCAGACACAGGCTTTTGTATCTCAAGGCACTGTAGACAAAGGCTTCTGTGTCTCACAAAGCACTGCACACATAGGCTTTTATATCACAAAGCACTGCACACGTAGGCTTCTGTATCACAAAGCACTGCACACGTAGGCTTCTATTTCACAAAGCACTGCACACACAGGCTTGTGTATCTCAAAGTACTGCACACAGGCTCCATGTTGCCAGGGTATGTAATCTCTTATGCATGTTGTGGTCTTGTAATGTTAGTTTTAGGTTCATTGAGTCCGGATTCTTGAAAGATTTAGTTTGTTTAGAACACAACAGCATTTCTGAATTCTTTTTATCAATTTTTGGGTATAACCATGCTACTATATATAAATATGTGAAAAAAGACTTCAGACAACAATTGCTGGTAGCCTTTGCTGCAAGTCCTGTGACTCTGTTCTGAATACACCTTTGGAGAGAGTTGATACTTTTAAATACTTAGATGTCAGTAGTGATACAACTCGTCATTGCCAGCTTCATTGCTTAAATTTTACACCAAGGTTTAAATTAGCTGAGCAACTTTTGTGTCCCATTCTGGACTATAGTGATGTGATTTATATGGTTGCTAGTAAGGAGTGCTGAAGAAAATTGATACAATGTTTAACAGGATTTGTAGGTTGTTCTTCAGTGTACTCCTTTAGAACATCACTGTTCTTTGTACAAAATATGTTTTTAAATGATAGTCTTGTTATTCACAACACACAATCTATGAACATGTTTTACAACTGTATAAAGTTGAAACTCTATAAATTAAAAAAAATATCAATTTTGTATATATGGTTTATTGTATATAGTTACATATAGGTATAAATACTCTTTATTTATTTATTATAAACTACAGTTATTTTCTTCTCTGCCCCCAAGGTTATAATGTCCCACTATAAAAGTGGGGTTTTCGAGTTTATGTATAATTATTATGTTATAAATCATGCGACTGTTTATTTCACTTTAAGCCAAGTAAAAGAACATAACCCCACTGTGTGTCTTAAACTGGTTTATTTTTTCATAAACGATTTGTAAAAAAAAAGTCTACCAGGTTTATGATAAAGAAGAAAAAATCGTTATCAGCATGCCTACGGACTATTACTCTGTGGTGACATTTGAAAAATAAAAACATGAATAAGTAAATAAATCGGAACAATAAAATAACAATAAACAGTTGGGAACGTTAGATTTCATATGCACGTGTTCTATCGCAGCAAACAAACTCTTGGTAATTGTAAGACTAATGGAAAAACAAACTGGTTTCTGCAGTTTTAAATGCTGTAGGCTATAAGACTCCACACGATAATCACGTTAACACAACAACACCTCGGTCCTGTACCGCTGTGGTTGAGACATGACTTAGAAATGTTCAGCATCAGCATAACCTGTCACCTCTTGAGTGATTTTCCATATCTCAAATGACCTTCCTATCTGATTTGTCCTCATCTGACGAGGAAAAAAAAAAAAACGAAGAAAGTTGCAGGTATTATCCTGTAGTTCTCATTAAAAATAGTTACCTCGTTGGAAAGGATTGATTGCTCTAAAAATCAGAGAACAATCTAGCAACAATTATTAGAATGCACACGTCATTTGAATGCAAAAGGTATGCATTTTATTACTACACTAAATTCAAGGCAATTATATTAATTCAAGCGTATTTCTCTCATTCTAAGGTGATATATCAATATATTCAGTCCCTAATGCAGCAGCTGTGTTGCGAGGGAATAGGGGTGCTGCATAATTTAATAACCACTTTATTATTCAGCATTTCAGTGTGACATGGCTTGATAGCACATAATAAATAATAATAATAATAATAATAATAATAATAATAATAATAATAATAATAATAATAATGTTTTAATTGTATGTGTGCAATATAATGTTATTTGTTTTGTTCATAGTCCGATGATCTCGTTTAGACACTTTGTGGAATTAGACAAACCCAGAATAACCTCCTACCGGTCCAATTATTTAACAGGACAACAGCAGCAGGCAAATGCAAGGCATTCATTTACAACTAAGAGTTCATTAAACGCTCCGAAGAACAATATAGCTCTTACATTCCTGCTGCAAGCATGAACAGGATTCACACAGAGAACCTAATCTTTTTATGTTAAATAGAACAACTGTAACAGGATCTTTGAATTAATTTCCTTCCAATGAAAGGAGGCTCGGTAGGGCTGGGTTTGATTGCGCAGCGTCTCTAATCAAAGACATGGTGAAAGTCAATGCAACATTAAAGTGTAGTATAATATATAATGCATGCGATTGTATTGCGCTTTTTTCTATGTCGGAAAATAGCAAAACAAACTTGATGGGAAATGGCAGATTTAACGTTTTGATCAAGAACTTCAATAAAGCCATCTTAAATACAAATCAAACGCATAAGCGGTTCAGTATACTCTGTGCAGTCGAATCGCACGTTGTTCCTGATCAGTCAGCAGATGTCACTGTATCATCGCTCTCCCTGGCCTCGGTGCTGAAACATTTCAAACACACACACACACACACACACACATATATATATATATATATATATATATATATATAGAGAGATATATATATATATATATATATATATATAGAGAGAGAGAGAGAGAGAGAGAGAGAGCTCTGGAAAAAATTAAGAGACCACTGCAAAATTATCAGTTTCTCTGGTTTTACTATTTATAGGTATGTGTTTGGGTAAAATGAACATTTTTGTTTTATTCTATAAACTACTGACAACATTTCTCCCAAATTCCAAATAAAAATATTGTCATTTAGAGCATTTATTTGCAGAAAATGACAACTGGTCAAAATAACAAAAAAAGATGCAGTGTTGTCAGACCTCAAATAATGCAAAGAAAATAAGTTCATATTCATTTTTAAACAACACAATACTAATGTTTTAACTTAGGAAGAGTTCAGAAATCAATATTTGGTGGAATAACCCTGATTTTCAAGTACAGCTTTCATGCGTCTTGGCATGCTCTCCACCAGTCTTTCACATTGATGTTGGGTGACTTTATGCCACTCCTGGCGCAAAAATTCAAGCAGCTTGGCTTTGTTTGATGGCTTGTGACCATCCATCTTCCTCTTGATCACATTCCAGAAGTATTCAATGGGGTTCAGGTCTGGAGATTGGGCTGGCCATGATAGGGTCTTGATCTGGTGGTCCTCCATCCACACCTTGATTGACCTGGCTGTGTGGCATGGAGCATTGTCCTGCTGGAAAAACCAATCCTCAGAGTTGGGGAACATTGTCAGAGCAGAAGGAAGCAAGTTTTCTTCCAGGACAACCTTGTACTTGGCTTGATTCATGCATCCTTCACAAAGACAAATCTGCCTGATTCCAGCCTTGCTGAAGCACCCCCAGATGAGTCCAATTTTCAGCTTTGCCCAACACCTGGTTGTCTAATGGTTAGACAGAGACCTGGAGAGGCCTACAAGCCACAATGTCTCGCACCCACTGTGAAATGTGGTGGAGGATCGGTGATGATCTGGGGGTGCTTCAGCAAGGCTAGAATAAGGCAGATTTGTCTGTGTGAAGGACGCATGAGTCAAGCCAAGTACAAGGTTGTCCTGGAAGAAAACTTGCTTCCTTCTGCTCTGACAATGTTCCCCAACTCTGAGGATTGGTTTTTCCAGCAGGACAATGCTCCATGCCACAACCAGGTAAATCAAGGTGTGGATGGAGGACCACCAGATCAAGACCCTGTCATGGCCAGCCCAATCTCCAGACCTGAACCCCATTGAAAACCTCTGGAATGTGATCAAGAGGAAGATGGATGGTCACAAGCCATCAAACAAAGCTGAGCTGCTTGAATTTTTGCGCCAGGAGTGGCATAAAGTCACCCATGAAAGCTGTACTTGAAAATTCTTCCACCAAATATTGATTTTTGAACTCTTCCTAAGTTAAAACATTAGTATTGTGTTGTTTAAAAATGAATATGAACTTATTTTCTTTGCATTATTTGAGGTCTGACAACACTGCATCTTTTTTGTTATTTTGACCAGTTGCCATTTTCTTTAAATAAATGCTCTAAATGACAATATTTTTATTTGGAATTTGGGAGAAATGTTGTCAGTAGTTTATAGAATGAAATAAAAATGTTCATTTTACCCAAACACATACCTATAAATAGTAAAACCAGAGAAACTGACAATTTTGCAGTGGTCTCTTAATTTTTTCCAGAGCTGTATATATAGGGTATGTAATCTCTTATGCATGTTATGGTCTTGTAATGCTAGTTCTGGGTTCATGTTTGGTACACAACAACATTTCAAGATAGACAGATCGATCTAGCTTCAGAAATATCCTGCATAAAAGCAATGCGGTTAGCTGCAATAACAATGATAAAGAATAGGATTTAATACTTAATACAGTGTTTTGAAGGAGTTTGATAACAGGTAAATAGACATTTACTTGAAATGAGTCGAGACACATAAAACTAAAGGAGTTATATATATATATATATATATATATATATATATATATATATATATATATATATATATATATATATATATATATATATATATATATATATATATATATATATATATATATATATTACTCAAAATATTGGTGGTTTGGTGGTTTGAGCTTCACATGAGGTTTCTTCATAAAGAATTATTCTATCGGATGCAAAAATTGGATCCGGAAGAAACTGTTCCTGAATTTCCAAAATCATGACGTGTTCTTTTTTTTAAACAAGCGACGGGTCACTTATTCTTCACCCAAATGAATCTGCTATGGCATGTATGCATTGTAATATCTGAACTCATGTAAAGTGTGTATTAAATCAACTGTTTGCATTATATTCTGAATCACGCTTTACATCCCAATCAGCCACCCGTTCTAACCCTATCCACAGTAAGGCTGCATTTCCACTTTTCATATGCAGTAAGTTTAAATGCGACTGTGGCTATTAAAGTTTCGTTTTGCAGATTTTTGTTTTTTAAATGTACTATACCGCTACTATAGTATAAAATACAACAAAATGTTTAGAAATTAAACCAACAGATCTGTAAATAGTTTGAGTAAATAATGTAAATAAGATCTGGGAATAATTTAAATAGATCTGGGAATAATTTAAATAGTTTGAGAATATACTTTAGACGCAAGAAAAATCTATATTAAAATATATTTGTTCTGTTGCATGGTCTGCTTAATTCTTAAACATTCGGTTTACAGTGTAGATATGCACTTGCTTATAGGTATCGACTCATACATTTATATTTAACTGCTCCAATCCTAGAACAACGAAAGTGTGTGTGTGTGTGTGTGTGTGTGTGTGTGTGTGTGTGTGTGTGTGTGTGTGTGTGTGTGTGTGTGTATATATATATATATATATATATATATATATATATATAGAGAGAGAGAGAGAGAGAGAGAGAGAGAGAGAGAGAGAGAGAGAGAGAGAGAGGGGTACAATACCACGACGACCCTGACACTTTCATTCATACATGCACGGAACAACAGCAACAGCTGTTTTTTTATTTATTTTTTACTAAATAATAATTATCATCTGTGTCTTGTTTAGTTTGAAGAGCTGACTTGCTTCCCACGTGGTGCTGGCGCAAAGCGCTGAGAGGACTGGATTGATCATCGGGGCTATAAGAGTCAACAGCTACAAGACGGGCAGCACTGCACTGAAGGTGCTGTTCAGGTGCTGCATGCTGTCCACCTCGTTGTACAAATAGACGACACAGAGGTAACGTGGCTATATCTCCCGAAGAGTCACTCATTACTCTCTTTCGCATCTGACTGTGAAGAGACCGAGCACTTCGTTCTGCTGCATTTGTGTCTGTAATGCATGGACAGAAAAGCTGCAAGATAATTGATGCATTATTACTTTTTTGGTTGTTTTTTTTTCTCAAAAACTACACGCGTTTAATATTAACACCATTCAAGGGAGATGACTTCTAAAGAAAAACAATTGAAACAATTCTGCTCATAAGATTAATTCACGGACCTTTTTACGAAACTGCTGTGATTCCAATCTAAGAAGATTTACTAATAACAGGGTGTGCCGACCTTGTGTGTGACTGCCTGACTGGGCGTGTTACAGACATTACAAATGAAGTTTGCAAAAAAGGAAACAAAGCAAAACAAGGACCTGCAAGGCTGAAAGTAAGTTTTGAAACATTGAATCAAATGAAGCGTATCTTTGTTTATGTGGAGAGCTAACCTTTAAAAAATAAATAAATACATAAACATAATAATAATAATAATAATAATATAATAATAATAATAATAATAATAATAATAATAATAATAATAATAATAATATAATAATAATAATCTCAGACCCCCTGCTTGATAAAAAACTAATACAATTCATTCTTGTTGTCAATTAAAGGGCAGCTTCAAAATAAAAATTCTAAAGTAACAAAGAAAAACAGAATCAAATAAGGACTGGTGCTCTGACAATGTTTATTTTTTAAAAGCATCTGTTAAACCATTTAATGTTCAACGTGGCCAATCATCCACTGGGAAAAGAAGCATTCTCTGCAATGGACTGCCCCAGCTGTAACTATAGCCGGACGATCAATGACACTGAGCCAGGGGGAAAAGGGGCTCCCTACTCAATCCAAATCACTGTATCCCTGATCATTCTAGTGGGGATCCTCATTCTCCTTACAGTGTTTGGCAACGTCCTCGTTGTTATAGCAGTGTTTACCAGCAGGGCTTTGAAAGCCCCACAGAACTTATTTTTGGTCTCTTTAGCATCTGCAGATATCTTGGTGGCCACCCTGGTCATGCCCTTTTCCCTGGCCAATGAACTAATGGGCTACTGGTACTTTGGCAAAGTCTGGTGCGAGATCTATCTGGCCTTGGATGTCTTGTTTTGCACGTCTTCAATCGTCCACCTGTGCGCAATAAGTCTGGATAGGTACTGGTCCATCACCCAAGCTATTGAGTACAACCTCAAGAGAACTCCACGAAGGATCAAATGCATTATATTTATTGTCTGGGTGATCTCGGCAGTCATATCCTTCCCACCCTTAATTTCAATGGAAAAAGAACAGGGGAAGCAAGAAGACCCCCGATGTAAAATCAACGACGAGAAGTGGTACATCATCTCCTCCTGTATATGCTCCTTTTTTGCCCCCTGCATCATCATGATTCTCGTTTATGTTAGAATCTACCAGATCGCCAAGAAGAGAACAAGGGTGCCCCCCAGCAAGAGGAACAACGATGAGGTTGACAGAAAGCAGAATGGCTTTGTGGACAAGGACTGCCCCGAGAAACTGGATGGGGAAGAGAAAGTCCCAGCTGGAGACCGGGAAATTAATGGAGATGACTTAGAAGAGTCCTCTTCTTCTGACCACAACGTCAATAACCCTTGCTCGATCAAAAAAAAAAGCAATAAGACACGAGGGAAAGCAAGGACCAAGCTGAGCCAGATCAAACCAGGAGATAACCTCCCCAAAAGGGAGGAAGAGCCAGCTGTGAAGGTGTCGCGGTGGAAAGGAAGGCAGAACAGAGAAAAGAGATTCACTTTTGTACTTGCAGTGGTGATCGGGGTGTTTGTGGTTTGCTGGTTCCCCTTCTTCTTCACCTACAGCTTGACTGCCATCTGTTTCTCATGCAATGTCCCCGAGACTCTGTTCAAGTTCTTCTTTTGGTTTGGGTACTGTAACAGCTCCCTCAACCCAGTTATATACACAATATTCAACCATGACTTCAGGAGGTCTTTCAAAAAGATTCTTTGCAGAGGAGACAGAAAGAGGGTGGTTTGAAATGATTTACGGACTGCTGATTGTTTTGCAAGCAACTAAAGAATTGTAGAGTTCATCATACGCTGTATTGTTGTTTGCAGGTCTGTGACTACATCGTGATTTAGGGTTAAATAACAAAAAAAGAGTTTTTGTATGTGAAAAACAAGCCACATTAATGATTGTGTTTAAAACTACATGTACAGTAAGTATTAGTTTAAACATGGCATATATATATATATATATATAATGCTATTCTATAATTTGATGAATATTTTTGTAAAAACAATAATGTATTGTGTCAGTATTTTTTGAATACTTTAATATTTGCCTCTCATTTGTCAATCTATACCACTGTTGAATATGACGGGGTATCTAGTGCTTCTAGATAAGGGAGGAAAGTGTTTGTTACCATGGATGAAGTTTACACATTAAAGAAAACACAATCACTCATTGTTTAATTGTGCAGCAGAGAAACCAAACTGATTCAAAAGATGCTTTATTAATTGATGGGCTGTGTTGCTGTCATTTCTGTCCATGTTAATAAATGCTTTTTATAGGTGAAAGCTATCTGAATGTAATCTAGCTTTTTTTTGTTTTGTTTTTGTTGGCTGGGAATTCAGAAATAAAAAATAAAAATCCAACAAACACACAACTGTTTTACATGAAATTGTGGTGTACTGGCAATATATATATATATATATATATATATATATTGATATATATATATATATATCTATATATATGTATGTGTGTGTGTGTGTGTGTGTGTGTGTGTGTATATATATATATATATATATATATATATATATATATATATATATATATATAAAAATTTATATATCCCCCCCCCCCCCCCCAATATGTTTTATCCCACTCCCCCTGGCAGTCCTATATTGTTAAAATACTTTACAGTACAATACAATACAATTCATATTTAAACAACAAGTGATTGATGGCTTTGTCCTGACATTACTAATAAGCTTGCTCCCTCAAAAAGGCCAGTTAGACTTTAACACAATAAGGGAAACATTTCATTTGATGCCGCCAGTCTGTTTGCTTTTGTAAAACATGGTCTGGGATTACATGTCTCCAAATGAGAAAGTACCATTTTACACTTTAATTATTAACTAAATAATCGAATTTACTCTGTGAACAATTTTACAGCCAGATGGATACAGAAGAGCAAGATAAGCAAGTGTTCCGCAAACCAGTTTCTCATGCAGGTTTAGTGAACCAAACAGCAAGTGGAGAACTTTAACAACACAGAATTGCAAAATGTCGTGCCTTTGTTATTCCAAGCACTGGGTCTAGTCGAGTATAGTATTTGACGCAGATCAATTGTGAAAGCAGTTTATGCATATTGGGCTCCATGTGGAACCGTAAACAGGGACTATGCCAATTTATGCTGGAGCAACTGTGCAGCTTGTCAAAACAAGTGTGGTTTTCCCTCTTTCCTTAAGTACATGCACTGTTAAGGAAGGCTGTGCACATTCACAGTCTGCAGCCAGGTCTGCTTATCTCATTTTCAAATCAAAGGGCAGATTTGTTCAATTCCTGTTCTAGTTGTCTGAAACAGCTTGAAATTGTGAACAAAAAAAAAAAAAAAAACAGCAACCAGTATATTAAAATGCTCAGATTTCATAAACATAAACACACACACACACACAACAAGGAACACTGAGTTTATTACAAAGTAAATCTGCTGGTGTTGGTCCAGAAAAGCTGTCGGAAACCCTAGTAAAAGTTACATATAAATTTACCACTAAATATAATTGACCACTTTTCCCTGGAAATCTCTCTCTACATATTATACTGTTATTATAAATTGCCTTTGTTTAGCAGAAACCTCTGCATGCAAATATTATTAAACTATTTCAATAGGTGATAAATAATCCGTATGAGGAAACACAAGGAAAGTTACATTTTGTATAGTTCTTTATCATTAATACTAACTTTGAAAGCCCCCTGTATGTTCAGTCTACCACTGTGATAAGTCTCATGGAGATGTTTGAGAAAATCATTTTTCACACCTTGTGCCTAGGGCAATATAATTTACACCAGGACCCTAAGAGACCTGTTTAAAAATGAAGCATTGATGATAATACAATACAATACAATACACGTTACTGTGAATTCCCCCACTTACTCTACGCCTCCTAGCAGGTTACCATCAATACAAGCTGTGCTCATTATGTATATATAGGGATAGCTACATTATTATTATTATGTATATATATAGGAATAGCTACATTATTATTATGTATATATAGGGATAGCTACATTATCATTTATTCTAATCATTCTGTCAACACGTTATCCCCAACAAATAGCATTAACTGCTGTTAAATTAATCCAAGGACACTCAAATCTGTTGAATACATTAGCATGTGGAGAGGGTGGCTTTGCTTATGGATTTTTTCTCTTTTTCTGGGGTTATATTGGTAGCATGTGTGTCAATAAATGATATAGTGCAGATTGGTAAAATTAGAACTGAACCCCTCTGTGCATCTTGAAACTGGATTTGCTTGCTGCTGTTCTAAACATTTTATAGTGTGGTAAGTACACGAATCCCACGGGAGAGATTAGTCACTGTTAGACAAATGGGCTGTAAATGTATTTAATTGGTGTGCTGACATTGAAAAAGGCAATTTTAGATACAGAATGTTCTCTTGAAATACAATAATAACTCAGGTTTTTAGTATTTATGGAACCACTATTTGCAATGTTTGCACTGGAGTGTAGAGTATGTGTATGTGTCGCAGTGTGGTGCGTGCATGTGTGGCTACACTTGATGAATACACTAGTGATCAAGAGGCATTCCCCCAAAACAAGAGAACCACCAAACATCTAAAAAACAACAACCCTAACCCTAACCCTAACCGTAGCCCTAACCCTAACCCTAACCGTAACCCTATCCCTAACCCTACACCTACCCCTAACCCTAACCCTATCCCTATCCCTAACCCTATCCCTAACCCTAACCCTAACCCTATCCCTATCCCTAACCCTAACCCTATCCCTATCCCTATCCACACTATCCATTTGTCTGTGTCCATTATCTCAGGTTTCAGAGTATGATATTACCTGACAAGAAAAGAAAAGTCAATTCATGTTTTTCATGTTGGATGTGGTACTTGTCATCCAATGCAGAAGCTTATGTATTTATTGTAGCAGAACCAAAAAACCCAACATAATCTGGGCAGTGGCTCATAGGCGGCATGTATAAGCAGCTTGGGGAGGCTAAGCCTCCCAAACATATTTCTCGTTTTCCTACTGCGCAACCGCCAGACCGCTAGGGCAGCTGGGATATCAAAATCAGCACTGTAGTACAGATACAGGATTTTGTTGCATTTCAATGTCATTGGAGGAGACAATGCTTGGCTGATTTAACGTCAATTCTTCCCACCAATCTGAGTCCCCCATATCGCTGAAGGAGGCAGCCGATGAAATCCATAAATCCTTTTCGCTCATTCCCCTGCCAGAAACATTCTCTTCACAATTTGTACGTTTATTCGAATTGCTGTCATCTATACAAACAGCTTGATCCAAATCTGATTGTACAGAACTTGTGCTAAAATATTTTCGTAGCATACTGTCTGTTTTCACGCACCACCGTTCTGTGAGAATTTGATAACTGTGACGCTACAGTCAGAACACTTCCTTCAGCTGTTTAAACAAATGCCACCTTTGAGAACGCTGTTTGTGGTGCCAGATTCCGAATGTTTCTGATTTTTTTCTTTAGATTTTTCCAGTCCTTCACTCCATTTTTAGTGAGAGGGGTCTTTTGAATGTCTGAAAAAGTGTCTTCAAGGAAAGCAGCAAACCACATCTGCCTGCTCACTGTACTCTAATTATGAAACTGTATTTTAATATTCTGATGAAAATTAATGGTTTTGCTTACTAAAGACAGTTTTTGGATACACAGGTAAACAAAGCTGTGACAATCCTGTTGCTGTATCACCAAGGTCCAAAATACAGGATTTAGTTGCATTTCAAAGTCATTCAAGGAAACAATGCATGGCCGGTTTGACATCCATTCTTCCCACCAATCTCAGCCCCATATGGATATTCAAGTTTAATGTAAGAGTGCAGTGATTTATTGCAGATATACCTTATGATTTGCCTTGAGTGCCCCTTGATTATGTGTGACGGTAGTAGACACACATGTTTTGCAAGTCATGATATGCAAACCATTGTCAGATTTTTGTTGTATTTAATGTTTTCATTTGTGTTTGGCACTTCAGGACCACTGTGGAGAAGTTTCAAGTCATCTTTGTTCCAGTAAAAACAATCAGGATTATTGCTGTTCTTTTTCTCTGAAAGATACTGCATCTTTCAACTCAGATATAACAGATATAATTTTAATCTGAATCCCGGTAATGCCAACTAACCTTGTCGTTTGCAAACCAGGCTACATTAATGAAAAGCATGCAGATAGCAGCTGTAGAATTTCCACATAGGTGAACTAAAATATTGGTGTAAACAGTGTGTTTTACTGCCATATAACAAAAGAGACAAGCATGAGATATGATATAGATTGCAATGAGAACTCCAAACTGATTACTAAGAAGAACAAGTTCCAAAAGTGTTCACAGTTTTTATACATTGAAAAAGACTTTTGTCATTGAATTTTGTACGCTTCTCTTAGTATTTCTATTATACATACCACATTAATGTGTCATCACCTATCTACCATATACAGATTTGGTTGTGTCTATAGTTGTTTAAAGTTTAAACTGCATGCATTGTCTCAGCCTTTCACTGTGTAAACATTATGTGGCAAGTGCTCCAATGCACAGTTTTAGAATTCCAGCTGTCTAAAGCAATACATGATAGTTGTATTAGCTTTGCTGAACTGTATGTAGCTGAGAGGGTGCAGATTGAAACATTAGATGTAGACCTGCATTCACTAGCATTGCATCCACAAAGTGACATAGTTCCTGGAGCTCCATATCTACAGGACTGGAGAACAGAGAAGAGAAAGAAAAATAAGCAGTTGATGGTCTTAATTAAAGTACAAACAGAAGAAAAAAAAAACAAGCGTCCAGAAATATTTAATAATCTTTTCACATGTGGAAACTTCTCTTGCCATTATGCGTATTCTCTGTTTATGTTTGAGTAGCTACAGTTACAGTGTATTTCATGTGTAAATCTTATTGTATGTACACAGTTGTATAGGAAAGCGTTTAGAGTTAGGCTTGTATCATCAAAAATAATTTACACATGAAGTACACATAATATTATACTTGTGTAAGTACACATCATTTACTAAGTAACTTCTATCTAAATACCCAGTAACTAGAAACAATGTAACATGTTGCTGAATTGCAAAGCAAAAGGTGGAGGTTCACAATGATAATGGGAGCACAGCATACAGGGTCTGTTTCAATTGCTGGGACATCAGAGGTACAGTATCAACGACTGACAGAAAACAGGAAGTTCAACAGACAGTTTAACAAAGCAAGTTCTCCAGTTTATTCCTGTAATTGTTTCCACTGCACATTTCCCCAGGGTGTTTTTTTTTTCTTCTTTTTTTTTTGAACTAATATTTTCCGGTGCGTTTCTTTGTTAATCAAAATGGTATCTATTGTTTATTAAACAATAAATAAATAAATAAATACAGCAAAAATAAAAGGCTTAAACAAAACACAATGCTTGCTTTCAAATACAAGCTTCTTCTTGTCCAGCTGAGCAGTGCCTTCACTGGACTTTCTTCCCAAAGTCCTCCTGTTCAGGCTGGGTATTCACCTTCACTGCCCCCCCCCCCCCCCCCCCCCCCCCCCCCCTCAAACAGAGGATCTCTGCCTTTTTTTATACCGCGTGGCTGGGGCTTGACTGAGGATCAATTATTCAATCAAGATCCAGACACATTCCCCATGCTAAACTGGAATTGGAACACGTTTCTGAGCCAGGTAGACTGTGTTGGACTTCACAGTATAATACACTACATATTATAGGACTGTAAATGAATACAAAGATGCTAATTCTAGCTTACAATGTCATTATAAAGCAAACATAATGTAGGGAAAAATGCCATACCTTAAAAACTGACAAAGTGAAACTCAAACGAGAACCAGAACAGAGGCAGGATATATCTTAAATTATTTTTCAGTTGTCTTAAGACAGCATGAGAGACTCGATAATCCTTTTATATATATAAATATAATATATATCTTATAATTCTTATCGTACTCTCTGAAGTCTACCCATATATATATATATATATATATATATATATATATATATATATATAGTAAGGGCTGTAGTTTTTCTTTTTTTTATTTATTGTTCACATCTGGCTCTCTTAGATCCAGCTTCAACAACAGATGGTGAAATTTCTCTTGATAAAAAGCAAACAATAACATATAACAAACCACACAGAGCAATGCAGCAGACAGACCTGCTCAGGGACAGAATGAAGTGGATTCTGGCAAGGAAATGAAAACATGATGACAGATGAATCTAAATTCATGTGGTGTAAGGAAGAATGTGAATAATATTGTCACCTATTCAGATCTGAATTAAACAACACGCACAATGGTTGGTAAATTTGTATGCTGGTATAATAAATGAGAAGACAAATAATCTAAAATGGTATAGTTACTTTACTTATCAATCAACACATCAGACAGATTAAAAAAAAAAACCTTTACAAAAACCAACACTAAACTTTCCTAAGTGTTTGCTAAGGTTACACATACAATACAGATTGCTTCTCGTGTCACAGCTGATAAAACCTGACTGAAAAGGCCAAAAAACTCTTCCAGAATACTAACAATAACTCTGTACTATGTTTAAGACCCAAGCAGAACCACTAGCAGAGCACAGAATCGAAGCTGTAGAAATAAGACCTTCCAGTGAAGATACTACCCTTTCAAATGGCATACAAGGCAGGGGAGGCCATTGATCTCTATGAAGGAATGAAGACGTTGCATGCAAAAAAAAAAACTTAGCCCTCACTGTGTCCTCTTCCAATAAACATCACGCCAACCACGTCAATTTCAGCTGCCCTAGCGTAAGCTTAGTCATCCCCTGAGCTTAGCATTAACCAGTACTGACTTCTGCAATTAACTAAAATAACTGGTTTCGCTAACTGGGTGCATTTTGTTTGATACTGAATATCAAGCCTGTGTAAATAAAAACAATGGAGGCATCTGACTGGACAAATAAGCACTGATGGTAACAGATACTGTAGATGTCTGCCTCATCCAGATCACTTAAATGTAGTCTACAGATACATGGCAAATGTTTTTACAGGATTACTGTTGATTTATTATGCTGAATTATGTTGGGTGTTTATCTTCCACCAAACCTATATAAAGATAAAATTATACTAAATGTTTTGTAAAACAATAGACATACAAATGATTTTGTACGAGCACTGTATGTTAATAAGTGGGTGTAGCAAACCAAAATATTTCATTAACTTTGTTGTGCACTTCCTTTCTCCTTAAAAGTCTGAAATAGGTCAAAGCATCTTTTATTGGTTGTAAAGTGTGTCAGTCAAAAGGGGAAGACATCTCTGGAATTCTGGGTTCAATTGAACTCTGGGTGAAATATAAGAACATCTGAAAGCAAGACCTGCAAAGAGAGATGTGTTTTATCCGAGAACAGTGCAGAATAAAACAAATCTATAATGAAGCACAGTATATTTGCAGTGTTCATTATGTGTGGTTATCAGCACCCAGATTATAATAATTTAATGATGAGAAAAAACAGAGTTGTTTCACTTTTAAATTCACACTTAATATAAGGATTGAGATTTTTTAGAAGGTGGCAGTAAAACTCCTTCTTATCAAACCAGAGCCCACTGTGTGCATCATATTCAAAATTACAGCAAGCCATTGCCTGTCAATACTTTCCTATGGCAGGTATAGGATAGTCACATCTATCACATCAGAGGAAAAGCCCTCCTTTATAAGGAAATGTGAGCTTTACAAATCCTGTAGTTAAGATGGTTTCGCTCAGGTACCCAATAAGCTAGCAGTTTATTTATATTAGAAATTTGGCCAACATCATGTGACATTCAGCATCTTAAACTGTATGCAATATTTACTTTAACGATGCATCTGTTAAAATGTATGTATATTTACTTTAACGATGCCTCTATTAAAATGTATGTATATTTACTTTAACAATGCATCTATTAAAATGTATGCAATATTTACTTTAATGATGCATCTATTAAAATGTATGTATATTTACTTTAATGATGCATCTACTGAAATGTATGTAATATTTACTTTAATGATGCATCTATTAAAATGTATGCATATTTACTTTAATGATGCATTTATTGAAATGTATGCATATTTACTTTAACGATGCATTTATTGAAATGTATGCAATATTTACTTTAATGATGCATCTATTGAAATGTATGCAATAGTTACCTTAATGATGCATCTATTAAAATATGACATTTCCAGTTAGCTTGGTAATTAATCTGAACACAGTGAAAATGTCATTCCGCTGTTTAATTTAAAAAAAAACTGACAAAAGGTTTAATATGCAATCAGTTGATAAAAAATAGCATTTGCTTCTCTGTATCGTTTTAAAGTTTTCAGAAGCCCACATTCCTACTTGCCATTTGTCCAATAAAAGTGTATTGGTAATGCATTTTCTCTAGCTTTTTTAAATAAAAACTTCTGGAGTGGGAGGTTAATTGCAATAGAAAAAAAAAATCTGCCTTCTCGGTGCAGCTTCCTATGGCAGTGATGTGGTTCTGTGATCATGTGGAGAAATAGCTGCTGATCTGGTGTTCTGGTCCTTGCAATCTCTCTCTTGGATGTATTTTTGGGGCAGAGTAACTGTGATTATAGAATGCTTGTTTTCTTTGGACCCCGCTTTGCCTGTTGTTTTGTGCTTGGGTATTGTGCTGTCTGCCCCAGCCAAATCCCATGGGGACTGTCAGTTTTATATATGTAGGTATATAATTGATATTCATGCACCAGTGTTGAAGCCTAGTTTCAGTATTCTCTTATTATACTGGCGTGCACAGTAAAGTCCATTAGTAACACATCTAATTGTCAGTAGTAATGGAGCAGACCATGAAACGAGCATGTCAGTAGCGGCTTGCGTCCCAACAAAGGAACCAGCACTACAAAAGAAAGCTAAAAAGAGCTAACTACATGCCAACATTCTCTGAGATTCAGTTCATTTTGGCAGATGATTTAACATTTGTTTTGTTATAAAGTGAAGTGACAGATGAGAAGAAAGGTCATTATATTAGGTCTGCATTGTCCAAGGTTCACATGAGTTATAGTAAATGTTTGTGAAAGCAAAAGCAAATCAAATAAAGTTTAATATGGACCTTCGAACACTGTTTAGCAAAAGCAAATAAACACAGTTAATTATATGTCGATGCATCTGGAGTGTTGTATAATAATTCTCTGCTAAGCTAATTATTGGAGTTGCAATGCTTTATTGTGGATCCCGCTTGTTCTTGGAATAACATGCCATTTGCTATAAATGATGATCTTTATCTTGATTGAGAGGCTTTCAAGTGTTTTAATTGTTCAGCAATAACTTTGGTAATAATTAAGAAACAAGACTAATAGTCCGCCCTTATCCTCAGGAGAAGAAATTAAATTAAGAAATGATTTACTAATTAATTGGGTCATTAATTAAATCCGGGACCTTTATTTAAAACAGAAAGCAGAATAAAAATGTTGCTTAAGGATGCTTCTGAGATATAACATAATAGAATATAAAAGAATACAGTATTTTGGCAGTGTTTTTTTGTTTTTTTTTTACACATAATTGTCGACATATTGGAACTTGAGAGGTCTCCACTTGGGTACTGACCCCTCCCGGGGCCCCCTCCCCCCCTTTCCCGGGGGAGGGGGGTGGCAGGGAGTGTGATCAGTGAGATGTAATAAATGTTCAGCATGTGTATGAGATGGTCTGGTCCAGTGCTTAACGTAAAGGGGCTTGTAAGCAGGAGGTCCCTGGTTCAAATCCAGCCTTGCTAATTCATTGTGTGACCCTGAGTAAGTTGCTTAACTTCTTCATGCTTTATCTTACAGTTATTGTAAGTGCCACTGCAGCTGATGCATTGTTCACATGCCCTAATCTCTGTGAGTTGCCTTGGATAAAAGTGTCTGCTTAATAATATAGCGGTCAGTTTTGTTTAATTCCTATTCTTTTCTCTGTTCTTCTGTGGGGTTATGATGCTAAACAGTCCTCAATGCTTCCCTACTTGTAAGTCATTTTCTTCCCATATGCTATCTAAGATTCGTTCAGGCTAAGTCCAATAATATTTCAACAACATACTAAACGTTTGGTGTATGACCAGGAGTATGTCTTTAGAAAAACTCACAGACTTAGCTGACCTCTATTTGATGAACAACTGCTGCCCTAAACTCTACATTAATCCTGCTCAAGTTGTCCCTGAGATGTGATTTATGGACCACTTACTGGCATGGGTAAACACAATAAAACTACAGTGGAAACATGATGGTAGTCTGCTCCTGCATGATTGATGCTGGGCAGGATGCTGTATCTCTCTGGTCCAATCTTTGCTACTACTTTCATTGATGGTTTTGTGGGATTTACCTTTTTAATCAGCATTATCTGCCTGCCTTATCTCATTTGCTTCAGATAATTTCCTGTTGTATCGAGACCTGTGAGTGTGTGTGTGTGTGCATTTGTGTGTGTGTGTGTGTGTGTGTGTGTGTGTGTGTGTTTGTGTGTGTGTGTGTGTGTGTGTGTGTGTGTGCGTTTGCTTGTGTGTGCATTTGTGTGTGTGCGTTTGTTTGTATGTATGTGTGTGTGTGTGTGTGCGTGTGTGTGTGTGTGTGTGTGTGTGTGTGTGTGTGTGTTTGTGTATGTGTGTGTTTGTGTGTGCATTTGTGTGTGTGTGTATGTTTGTGTGTGTGTGTGTTTGTGTGTGTCTGTGTGTGTGTGTGTATGTGCTTGCGTGTCTGTGTGTTTGCATGTGTGTGTGTGTGCGTGCGTGTCTGTGTTCATGTGTTTGTGTGTGTGTGTGTGCATTTGCATGTGTGTGTGTCTGTGTGTCTCTATGTGTGTGCGCGTGCGTTTGCGTGTGTGTGTAGGGAGAGGACGGGGTTGCTTTTTATTTTATCCAGGTACACAGTAAGTTTGCGTTTCACTTGCTGCCATGTGGTGATCTTCAGTGTATGAATAAGTTATTCTGTGTGGGGGTTTGTCCATTTATAAGAAGTAATTGATCTTAAGTACCGTATGCACTGATACCCAAATATCTGAATCCCATTAATTTGTTGAACTTTCATGCAGGTATCAAAATACAGGTTATGAGCTCTTCATATTGTGTGTTGAGCTGGTCATTCATATGTTCCTATTTGCCGAGCAAAGAGTGCTAAGCCATGCTGATAATGAATTGAAGCTGACACACTGAAAGTGCTTAACCTCATGTTGTATATTATATCATGACTGAAAACACAATGCTCACCATAAGAGTTGTATGACTTTAATCAGGAGATACAAAGCAAAATCTATAACTGTATGATGCTAAGAAGAGGTTCATCTCCTTTTTATAAAGATACAGTGTAAATACTTAGGGTGTGATGTAGAATTTGAATAATATGCACAGGAAACACAGTTCAAGTATTATGCTGATGCTTTAATGTTGCAAAGGCTGTGAAGGGCACACAGGATGAATCATGAAGTCTGGGGAGCTTTGTTTTTCCTCCTGGCTGTGCCAAGTTGTAAAACTTGGTTGGGGTGCATTTCATTGGCACTCCTGCAAGCTGGGAGTAAAAAAAACAAAAACAAAAACAGAGACTGTTTCACCTCACACACCTACTGGCCAGACTCCCAGAGAACATACTGCATATCTCTTGCAGAATCTACTAATCTATATTTAAACCTGGTGAATGCGGGACAGCGAGTGGATGCAGCATTACCCTGCTGAAATACACAATGAAAACTCTGATAGATATTTAAACCTGGTGAATGCGGGGCAGCGAGTGGATACTGCATTACCCTGCTGAAATACACAATGAAAACTCTGATAGATATTTAAACCTGGTGAATGCGGGGCAGCGAGTGGATACTGCATTACCCTGCTGAAATACACAATGAAAACTCTGATAGATATTTAAACCTGGTGAATGCGGGGCAGCGAGTGGATACTGGATACATTACCCTGCTGAAATACACAACGAAAACTCTGATAGATATTTAAACCTGGTGAATGCGGGGCAGCGAGTGGATACTGCATTACCCTGCTGAAATACACAATGAAAACTCTGATAGATATTTAAACCTGGTGAATACGGGGCAGCGAGTGGATACTGCATTACCCTGCTGAAATACACAATGAAAACTCTGATAGATATTTAAACCTGGTGAATGCGGGGCAGCGAGTGGATACTGCATTACCCTGCTGAAATACACAATGAAAACTCTGATAGATATTTAAACCTGGTGAATGCGGGGCAGCGAGTGGATACTGCATTACCCTGCTGAAATACACACCGAAAACTCTGATAGATATTTAAGAACCGATGACAGGAGTCAACTGTAGTTAAACAGGAAATTAGTAGCCAAGAGAATTAAAATATTTGAAGAGTTTCTCCTTCTAACTGAAAAGGATTTAATGCACTGAAGAGCTTCGACAGCTGTCAGACTTGATTAATGTTTACTGTAAAAGAAAAAAACAAACAATTAAAATTCGCTTTACTGGTGACTTGAATGAAAAGCCAGTGCTGGCTCCAAAACTTATCAATAGGTAAAAAATACTGATCCTGTTTCACCTGGCCAGTTATTCAGCTTATAATGAAGTGGTGTATTGTGGATAACCATTTACATGGATTTATAACCAAGCAAGAAAGGAAGTCTGTGCACATGACAGGTGTTCACTTTTAAAAGGAATCCAGAAACATGACCACAGTTTAATGATAACTAGACCTTGGTAAAACTCAATCATACTTGAGATCAATCTGGGTTGCCCATTATCATCTTGCAGGGTAAAGTGTGTATTTAATGAAAACCCCAAGTCATATGATTCAACCTTTCTTTTTGCTTGTCGATCACATGCATTAGAGAATGACACACTTGAATCGCTTCTTTTCATAAAAAAAAATACTGTGATAAAAAATAAAACCCTCAAAAACAAGTCAAATTGGCTATGTTGTTTCCTCATTTGAGAGAAAGTTTGAGACCCAGAATCCCTGAATTTGAATGCCTTTACTCTGTAGGCTCCACTGGTAGAGTATGGATATCAACGCTCACAATGTGCTTTCAAACTAGGTTCATTCTATTTATAGTTTTCGTATCTTTTTCTTACAGCCTCTACCCTCCTCTAGTTCACACTGATAGTAAAACACAACATCAGTTCCTTCCTGCCAAAGTCATTTGATAGCTTGCTTGTACTGCGGTGTTGTTATGCCTTGCTGCTGAGATAGCCAACACCACACAACACTGCCTGTTACACATATTCAGATCACAAAGTAAGACTTTAAATGTATACTGTGTGCCAAGTTCCCATCCTTTGATAACCAATATAAAAAAATATATATTAAAAATGTAAACCTATGCTTATTGTATAAGTGCATTTTGAGCTTCAGAGAACAGGATTATTATTATTATTATTATTATTATTATTATTATTATTATTATTATTATTATTATTATTATTTTATTTTTTTGGTGTGTTTTTGAAAAATGTGCCTTATGACACTTTTCCTTTTATGAAGTATTTCCTCTATAAAAATCAGTGAAACTGCCAGTGCTGTAAGTTCAGGAAAATAAGAATATGCCATCATACACAGTGATGGATTATTGTAAAAGCAAGCTTCTGGAGGTAAAGAATAATCCATCTAAATTGAATGTCTATGCAGGGATATATTGCAAATACAAACCTGCTTAGCTGTGATATGGTAATCTGGGCTTCCAAGTTTATTAAAACAAAAAGTGTGCATCCAGTAGCAATAAACTGCTGCTGCTGACCCTAAATATCCTTCACTGTATGGATCAACTCTTTGACTAAATCTTGAAGAGAACGAGAAAGCACTGGTTAACCTCTTTAACTAAAATATCAAAAAAACAAAACAAAAAACACTGGAACATATTAATTTCCTAAATTCCATAAAATCAATACCCTTTAAGTACTGACCATTACTTTTCTATAGGACTGCAA
Source organism: Polyodon spathula (assembly GCF_017654505.1). Classification (NCBI taxonomy): domain Eukaryota; kingdom Metazoa; phylum Chordata; class Actinopteri; order Acipenseriformes; family Polyodontidae; genus Polyodon; species Polyodon spathula. The sequence continues at coordinate 1,790,968 of NC_054546.1, read as the reverse complement.
AAACATTGTGTCTGTGTCGCTTCTTTTTTTTTGCCACAAAGTGAGATTGCTGTGAAATTCATCAGCGATCTGAGAAATATCTCACCTCTGTTTGTGTGCTGGGTGCAAGCTAATTTCTTTCATTAGACAATGTCTTCTTTAAATGAGAACAATTCAATTAAGGTCTTTGGCTGCTTGCAAGACAATAATGCTGATATACACCAATTGCTGAGCTAATATAATTATGGCTTTTTAACAATGGCTATATCCCCAGAAGAAAGCGTACATTATTTGTGCTGGTGCTTTCAGACTCCTTTAATTTATATCTAATTTGAATGCACCCGGCAGGAGCACTCCTCAGCTACAATTATAATCAGGCAAGAGGTTAACCTAATAGAATAAACTACACCGTGAGATAATGTGCCTGTAAAATATCACATATCGAATGTTAACTACCTATAGAAAGGTAGCTCTCGGACAGGGGTGTAACTCATGAGTTATTTAAAGAAGTCTGTTTTGATGGATTGAATAATGATTTGCACGCATCAAACCATTGGCATTAAGAGTCTACCATCGCGGGTCAGAGAGAACGAAGAAGCCAGAGCCTTTGAGAGGCATGGCATGAGTACACATTGTGTATTATGAGGAACTGCTCTGCTCTGGTGGGGATCTGAATTGCCACCTTCTGAAAGGATAAAACCCAGACAGGGGTTGAACTGTTCAGTTTAAAACTGATGCTAGCACTGGTGCAAGGTGCCCTCAAGGTTTTATTTTAAGGCTAAGCATAGCCTAGATGAGAGTATAGTTTGGCAATGTGAAGTGATACAATATTGAGGAGATAATAATTTGTAGTTCTGTAATATGAAGTGATACAATACTAAGGAACACTTGTGTAGTTTGCACATAATAACTTGGCATCAGTCTCTAAAACACAAGGAGGCTGTCTTTCAAAGATTTAGTTCTGCTTATTTTTTTTTGTTTGTTTGTTAACATGCTGCTTCCCTTGCTCTCCTGTAAAAGTGGACTATTTTCAACAAATTTTAAATTCTCTTTGCACAAACAAACAGCAATACTAATGAAAAAAGGGTGAAGGGAAAAAAGCAAATTTAGCTTTTGAAAAAGATTGACTTCTCTACTAATTCATGTAAGCTAGTGGTTTAGCTGTTTTTTTTATAATCTACTCAATCCCTTATACAAACAGTATTACAGAGATAATAAGATGCATGGGAACACAGAGGGCAGTGAGCACGTGATCGCTCTGTGTTTCAAAAGGGTTTTGAACTTTTTATTTTTTCAAGCAAAGCTCTGAAAAGTGGAGCAGTGCAAAAATAACCTGCGCGCAAAACAATTGAAAATTGGTTTGACAGTTTTAAAACTATTTCAGTAATCCTTGCACACGATCCTCTAAACATTGATTGTTTACTATTGGTACTGTGTATAACATGCACTATGATTTGGAGGATTGTCTCAACCATAAAATGCATCCAGCTTGGGTGCTAAAACAGATACATCATACTAACCCAAAAGGCAGCAGACTTACTTTTGCCATGGAAACCATTTTCCACTCAGAGTAGCAACTTACTACTTGAAGAATAACAGCCTTGTAATGGCCTTGGTACGTCTTTGAGTGGTGCATTAAAAACACCAATAAGGGAAACTTTTACTGAAGAGAAGAACATAGCACATCTCTAATTCTTCATTCATTGTTATCCATTAGGCAATTGTCAGGAAGAGGTTTGATATGATGCATAAGAAAAATTGCCTCTGAAGGTACATGAGGGTTAGGACTAGGGTTAGGCATTGGAGGTAACCTACTGTCAGGGTATGTCCCAGACCTATTTAATGCCTATTTTCTCAATGTCAAATATATTGGCCAGTGGGCAGCAAAGGGTTTTAAAAATGTCTGTCTGCTCTGCTAATGGAGCCTGTCTTTATAATCACTGCAGACAGCCACAGTATAAAATTACCAGGTTCATTTCTGGGATAATACAGTCCTGTAATACTGTCCCATAATACAGTCCTTTAAATTATATTCCAGCTTGTGCTTTTTCTTTAGTTTGACTGTTCTGCAATACCAGTTATTGTATTGTTTATTGTATGGCCTGCTTTGTTGGTAAAGGGCTCCATCTCTTAATACACAAGTTAAATTAACTTTTTGAAAAGAAATAAAGCATTTTGAATCAAGTGTTAAATATAATCATCACGTTCAGTGCATTTGTACTTGAAGCACTTGTTGCCAGGGTTTTGTAACATGAATGGTCTTCTTGCTCGAGCTGTCAACAATTGACATTTAAACATTCCCATGGCAAGCCAGTGTGAAAACCAAACTGCTATTGTTTGGTTGATTTGTTCAAGCTCAGTATCTTTCCTTCATGAGTGTATGATTTAAATAAGGTTCATTATCTCTGAAGTTTGCACTTTTCTAACAAATAATATCATTATTTTTATATAGAGCCTTTCATAATGAACCACCATCACAAAGCACTTCACAGAGGTAAGCTATGAACTGTGCATTATATGTAGAGTCACTTACAATAGGACATTGATTTAACATCTCATCTGCAGTTAAGTGACTTGCTCAGGGTCACACTGTGAGCCAGTCAGGGGCAGAGGTGGGATTTGAACCGAAGACGTTCAGGTTACAAGCCCAGGACTTTAACCAGTGGACCACAGTTGCCAAAGTGCCATAGTGCCAAGATGTCAAAGTTACAGTAAAATGCAACTATGTCCATTCCTTGTGTGAAAAAAATATATACTTGTGTATTTTTCATGTAACACTGGGAATAATCACCTGGTCGATTATTCACAATTCAAACAAAATATTAAAATCCCATTTTTGTTTGAAAAACCCCCCAAGTTCCTATGAAATACATGTGAGGCAACAACAGTAAGTAGTGAGAGAATGTGAGCTGTTTAGAAGGGTTTTGCTTACTCTTTATTGGAGATAATAGATGAACATGATTTGTGTTGAACAGGCTGTAGCTGTATTTAGCAGAAGCACTTGTGCTCTTTCACCCCAGGCTTCCTGACATGCCCTCTTTCCCTCTGGGTGTCATGCCCAGCTGAATGGTTGCATGAGGGAATGTAGGAGCCAGAGAAAAACATTGCATTGCAATAGACAAGCCTTAAGATATAAATCATTGCAAGAAAGGAAAACATGGGAAAAATGTCATGGATAATCAGAAATGACATTTGACATGGAAGTCATTAGGTTTTGGAATTGTGCAGGGAATGACCCATTCACATACATTTATCAGCGCAGCAGTGATATGAGTAACCCTCAATTTCCTGTGCGCCTCATATTTCCAATGTGCATGCCTGTCATACAGTTTTATGAGATGTTTTCATTTTCAAAGCCATTTCCCATTCAAGCAGTGTTTAAACAAAGCCACGTGCTATAGCTCTGGCACTAAGGCTTATAAACATGTGCTTTATGGGTTGTTTGAGGCAGGTTCCCACGGGTTTGAAACTAGTCCTAAGTAAGACTATACAATTCTCTCCCCCAGTAATCATCATAATGATCATAATAATCATAGGTCTAAGACAATTACTTTTAATGTAATTTAAAACCTGTTTGAAATTGTAGGTCTATATACCTGTTCATTCTAAAAAAATACAGAGATAAAGAATGTCAGAATATTGCATGTCAAACATTGTGTCACAATGATATAGTTCAATGCTGAGATATTTAATGGAGGAAGGGATCGAAGGGGAGATCGTTTCTAAGTTTTCCCTTACTGACTGTGGGAATTGTGCAAATTAAGTTTTTCTCAAACTTCAAATTTTATAAACCGTATTTTTAGATCAATGCTTTCCCGGTTATTACATGAAATATGGGATGAAAGTTGTTTTTTTTTCAGCTGATTTCTATTTTTAAATACATAATACATAGCAATTTGAAAGCAATAATGTTAGCTGTGGTCCACAAGTAACTTTACACAAATGGTAATTTAATTTATTTAGACTTTTTGTTGTATTTTTAATGTCGGGTAATGGGTAACACTTTACATTACATTAATAAATGCATGTGTGCTTACACATAATTGCAATGTTATTATGCATAGTTACAATGTAAAAAAAAATGTGCATGATATAACCCTAACTGTAACCATAACACTTTTTCTGATACAATTGTGTACTAACATATATCATGCAGAAATGATTTATACATTAAGTGTATTGTAACTATGCATAATAACATTGTAATTATGTGTAAGTGCACATGTATTTACTAAGTAACTGCTATGCAAATACATAGTAATTAGAGACACTTACTGTAAAGTGTTACCAGGTAATGTTAATTAAAAAAGGAATAAATAAATACATGAAAAAAACCCTACTGACACATTTAACACATTTGAATTCAAACCAGAGTGTTACCTTAAGACAGAACAAAAGCATCTTTATTTTACTGTCACTGCTTAGCGTTCAGGAAAGCAGTTTTTCTATTTCTGTCATGCTTTCAGAACTGAGAGCGACTGCTTTTGATGGAACTGACACAGACAAGCCACACCGCTGCTCTTCCTCCACAGAAGAAAAAAAAAACATGAAGTGCTGTCCTTGTGATCAATTAGGTCTTATAAAATATGCCTGCTCAAGAAGTCAGAGAAACTAGTAATGCTTTAAATCTAAACTGCTGTCTTTTATTTTGTAATTTAGTTTGTTCACAGCTAGCATCTCATATTGAAGATGTTTGAAAACATACTGTACCGTTCCTTCAGCAATAAGTCTCTTGATGGCTCCACACACTTGTATTCTGTCAGTTCTGACATATTTGTGTCGAGGTTATACATAAAACACCTTTTGTGACTTTTCCGGTATTTTTAACTTGGTGTTCTGAGAGTTTTCCAGTGCAATGGGTTCCAGATGTCAGATGGTAATCTGTTTCTGTTATAAACTGTTTCAGATTGTGAAGGCTCTTCCTTGTCCTCTTACTCAGAAGTACGATGCAAGACTCCACACACATTCCAGTAATATTTTATCTGCATTATTATTTTCTTTTCATTACTTCCTGTGTGTGAGCAATGAGAAAAGTATGGCTGTGTGTCAGTATGTTTCAGTAATAATACAATGTGATAAGAACAGAAATATACACTCCTAAAGATTTATTCCTTTTTCTTGTCTTTCTTTTTTTAAAAGACATAATTTTTTCCTTGCAGTACCTAAAGCTATCTAAGTGAAACTGCATCATTAAAGAATTTAGAAGCCTAGCCTTTTTACATTGTTAGTGCTGAGTAGGATGCAACAGTAGCATGACTCCCTTTGATCTTCGTCATTGAATATCGTCACTCTACTCAAAATGCTAAACTAAGGGTGTTATGAAAGCCAGATAACATCATGAGAAGCTTGGAACCCGAACGTGTAAACCTGGCCAAAGCACTGCTGATAAATTAATTCTGTACAGTCGGGATTCAGACACAGAGAGCTGACTTTGACAGTGTTAATGGTGGCAGGAGTTTAGTGGTATTTTCAACCCATAATTGTTCCATGTACACTTAACTGTCAGTCACTGTCAGGTTTGCTTTTGAGTTTGAAATGGTTTGAGTCACAAAGCTCCCTCTTATTTTCACACACGATTCTCAGAATTCTTAATAGTAGCATATTTATCTTGACCTCAGAGACCCCTTTTAGATTGCAGTCCAGCAGCATGGTGTCCACCAGACTCAGCTTGCTGTCTGTAATTGTTGTCGGGTTGTCACTCCTTACATTCATCTCTGTTCAATTATTCTTCTTCCATTACTTGCCTCAAAATTCAGAAATTGTTAACTGTGCAATTAAAATGAACTGTGCTGACCTGTGTCAACATATCTTATGACTGACAGTCCTAGTTTTTTACTTTTTGGATATATCCAATCATCCGAGTTGCCATCTGCTTGAACAAAAAAACAAACTGACAAAATAGCTCCTATGGATGAGTCAATGAATACAGTATAAGCATTCATCATACTTCAAGGTCAGGTGGTGTCACTCTTCTTAATCTTTGTGCAAATGTGCTTTATTGAGTACAATGGCTCCAACACACCTTGGCTTTTGTCTCCCAGTCTTCCTTTGTTTTAGGTCTATACCGTTAATTTCTGAATATAGTGCATACTCTGTGCGTGACATTCCTTTTATAACCAAGACATCTATGTAGTATACTATAGTGTTTTTACTGGGAGTATATTGGTCACTACATAAGGTACTCCATTAAAAAACACTAGAGTACACTATATAAATACTACAATATGAGTATATTACATACCTCATATATGACCCCTAACCTTTGTATAACACACACACACACAGGTTCCTTTACAATGTGTAGAAGGGTGGTCAGTGTGTTTAGAAGATGATGGTACTGTAGGTAGCTATGTGAATGTTTGAGAGACAAGGCACAGAATACCATTGGTGCACTGCTCCACACGGGTTCTCTCTAGCAGATGTTGTATCTGACGCTGGTCTTGCTATCTTTAACCCCTGTTGCAAAAACAACACTTACTTTGGTTATCTAGAAGACGGTTGCAATCATTATGTTTGTGCTTCAGGCTATCGGTGTGCAAGGCCCTCCAAACAACAGCAGCAACAACAGTTACCCTTTCAAATGATCTCTGGACCCCAGGCAGTGTGTTTCTGTAATCTGTTCATTCACCTTGTCTTCTTATCTACTCTATATTGTATTTATATAATGTCAACCTTTGCTCGTGGATTTAGGCATACATCCTCCATCTGACTGGCATCTAACAGTGTTGCACAGCTCAACGATTGAGGTCTTCAGTATAATGACACCACTACCATCTCTGCTTTTATTCATTTTGGTGGTTCAGGAGTGATCTGGCTGTTACCATTTTCTTCAAAGACATAATCCAGTCTTGTCTTTGGAACTCATGTCTCTATTTTACGGAAACAAAATAGAAACTCACAGCAACCAGGCAAAATGTAAATGATTAATACAATTTTCTTTTTTAAATAATAAAAAAAAAAAAAAACTATTTTTAACCGAATGTAAAATAATTTCAGCTGTGGAAACATGAAAAAAAAAAGTGTGTGGACATTTGTTTTCTCTTACAGTACATTACTCTTTCATGGCCAATAGCGAACATGATAAGATCTCACAACCACTGTGAATAAGATTATACACAAGAAAAGCTGACATACTCTAAATATCATCTTCTCATAACCCACACATACATACATAAAATCTTATGATGCACAATATATGCAAGTACATAACAGAAAAGGGTTAGGGTAGAATTAGGATGATATCATGCAAAAGTACATTTTCATTATGCATAATGACATTGTAATTATGTGTAAGTACACATGTATTTACTAAGCAACTAATATGTAAAGACACAGTAATTAGATACACAATGTAAAGTGTTTCCATAAAATATATATATTGATAAAATATATATTGATAAGGATAATAGATTTGAATCATATATATTTTATATATATATATATAATATATATTATATATATATCATATATATACTTCAGACGAAAACGATCTGCTTCTGCATTTTAATGATCCAGCGAGGGATGCTGTGTAAGTATGGGATTGAACTGGTTCCAAAGCACACGAGGTGATTTGCATTATTAGACGCCAGTGTGTCTGTACAGTATTCCCATCCCAAGTCAAACTGTCTATTATGAAGTAACTCATACAGAGAACTTCTTTTTACTACTTTTTTTTTAAATGGGAGGAGACAAGTTTATTGATGTGTTCCCCAGTGGTTTGAAGTAAAGAGATATCCACAAAACATTCATTAGGTAGTTATTAGAGTCACTTTCACACAGATCAAAACATACTGTATTTTATTTATAGTGAGTTTTGGCAGTTGTAACAATGTATACGTTTATCAACCGTGAACAGTTCACCATCAGAAATTGTGTGATTATGTTTATTAATGACTTAAGCCAGGAGTATCAAATCATGGCCCTTGAGGGCTATTCCACTCCAGGATTGACAGGTAAAATTATATAATTACTAGATGGAGGTTTAATTGGTTCAATTAAACAAATTAAAATAGGGTGGGAACACAGACCAGGAGAGAAAGGGCCAACATTGGACACCTCTGGCTTAAGCTGACATTGACAGCATAGCCCATTTGAGAGAAGACACCCCCCTCCAGAAAGTGTAGCAGTCCACATTTTGTAAAACGTGATTCGAGTTCTGCACAAGCCATGGACAATATAAGCTGGGTCAGTAATAGTGACCTAGTAAACAGCCATGGTATATTGCCAGCAATTACAGATGGCAAATTGAACTGAGGAGCAGCCCCTGGCTCTTACAAGTCCCAATTCAAATAGGAGGTATATTGACTCTAGTATTTAATATAGGAAAGCAGGCTTGCCTGTAACCATCTCAAGTTATCTTGAGTTAGACATTTTCAGGGTTATGGAATCTAACCTTTGGATCAAGGGATCTTTAATGGATTTGTTCAAATGGCTTCAGACAGGCAATTCTTTTGTTTAATCTTTCCTCTGAAAGCAATCTACAGAATTTCTATACACTGGCAGCATAACCCCATCCCTCCAACCACCACCACCAATGCTCAAACCACACTATTTACAAGCAGAGCCCTGCCTGTTACATATTTACACACAGGGCACTGCCCTGCTGCACTCAGGTTCTCCATTTCCTGTCTTTTAATTGCCTTAAAGAGGTGGTACAGTATATGATCGCAAAAAAAGTATTATTTATGATTACTGGCAACGTTAACTGATGAAGATGGAGATGTGGGAATTACTTTTCATGTTTTGCAGTGTGTAAAACATTCTAAACATTTACTCTGAAATCACCTCTTGCAATAATATTGCATAGAAATTGCTGACGCTATCTGCAAGGAATAATTTTTGCACAACAGGTGCATTGTAGTGATATATTTTGGCTTTGCCTAGTATGCATGGTCAAAGAGCTTGCCCCTAGAAATACCTTTAAATCAGCTAACCCACTTCCTGCAGCACACTTTCCCTGCAAGAGTTAATCAAAATCCTCTGGGCCATTCTATGCCAAAAAATAATTGCACAGGGATTTCTCCCAGTCACAGAACGGTGTAGTGTAAAATAGGAACTAACTCACTGTTGAAACAGTCACCAACTTACTGAAAAGAAAATAACTTTTTGCTGGCTGAATTCCAGTGTTAGCTTAGGAGTTGCTTAATAAAGCAATGAAGTAAAAGTACAAGACATCTTTGGAAATAAGTAGAAACGGTTTAATGTATTCATCTTGCTGTCCCTTTGCAAGCAATTATATATATTCTCAGTAGATTCTTGTGGAGGTAAGTTTTTTTTTTTTCAAATGCCATCAGAATTATAAATATTTTGCCTTGGTTAACTTCTACAAAGCAGGACCAGGGACAAAAGGGACTCAGTAAAGAGAAGCCAAATGAATTAAACATCTCAGCTGTGGAAATAGTAACCCTCAGGCTAAGACATCTTATCTTTAATAAAAGCACATAAAACAATGAACTAACCCCAGTAGCACTCAGTGATTTATCAGCTAGTGTCTGCCTAGACTCTACAGCTTTTATGTGAATAGTTTGTTTGAAATACACATATAGGAGTGTTGAGGAGAGGAGACCAGGTTAGTTCTGTACCTGTAAGTAAGGAAATAAAGGATTCCCCAAACTCACATGGTCTCTGCTGTTTAAATTAGTGCTTATCTTCTCTCTTCTTCAAAATCACAATAATGTACTGATCTGCTGTAACAAATAGAATCACAGTTTTGTATAAAGAGCTCCACTCTGTTGCTTGGAATTGGCTTGGTAGATGTTTTATTCTTTATAAAGATCCATGCCTATATGTTATTATCCAGACAAAACAGAAGCTCTCAAGCAGTAATAGTACATAATAGTCCCTGCGTTTGGATTCCTGAAGGCAAGCTTGGAACATCATCTATAATCCTCCATCAGTGCAGTGCTGTGGGCACAGATCTGCATACAATTTGAAGGAAAAACAAGAGGAACATTTAAATGCAGGGCAGTGTCACAGAACCATTATCAGCACAACAAGGGCAGAGCAGGACTCAAGGAGTCCAAACAGTGCCTTCTCTGCTCACTGAACATGGCAATTACTTGTACTTAAAACATCAATATGGCATGGAAGGTAAAGGAAAAAAAAAGCCAACTCTAGAGGAGATGGGAATGGAGTATTTGTTACTTAAAAGGTGGAAAGGCTTTAAATTCAGTGGTAATTGTTTTATTGGAGATGGTAGAAGGATGAAGTTACAATGTAGGTTGTATGTTCATTTTTCCTCCTCTTTTCAACAAGTGGCAATCTCGAGCCTCTGCAGCAGCATTTTAATAGAAATCGCAACCAAACAAATCATTCAAATTGTAAATGGAACTACTGCAGTACAGGCAGTGTGTGCATACCACCCAAAACCAAATCTAGTTTAATCTTGTCTTCTATTCTGTAGTACAATCAATCAATCAATCTTTATTTTATATAGCGCCTTTCATAGTGGACCACCATCACAAAGCACTTTACAAGATGCAGCAACAAGAAAATCCATAATACTTCAAATACACAGAAATGCATAATACATTAAATACAGTGGAAAGTACATAATGCACTATAGTAGCATAATACATGAAATAGTATACAATAATACAGGCAGCGTATGCATACTACCCAGGGGACCAAATCTAGTTTAATCTTGTCTTCCATTCAACATTTGCATTTGTTTTTAAGATGCATCCTTTCCTCCTGCTGACAGGGACAAGCAGCACATTTAAAATACTCCCATAAGATACAGCATAAGTCCCGCTGCGATGAAATATCACTCACAGTCAGGTTCTGTTTTGCAACAGCTGGATAACAGTTATACAGAAACAAGACAACATGCATATTGCAAATGGAAAACAGTAAATTCATAGTCACCTTTGTTTTATATGCTTATATATAAAGAGCCCCTCCCTTTTCAATCTTCAATCAGCTTGCTATTTAAAACCCCCAGTCAGGCATCCTGTCCAGTGAACTATTCAAGCACTTAGTTCTCTTGACTAAAGCTCATTGGTAAGCTGGGTTCTAAGAATGATGATTTTTTTAAAAGAGAAAGCTAAGCACTACAGATAATAAAGCACATGCATAATCACTTTTGTGGTGAGTGTTGTGGATGCAACATTTGGAACTGTACTCTATTTCATTGCATCACATCATGTGGCTGCTGTTCAGACAAGGGTAACAGCTGGACAAGATCTGCATATCCGACCACAATTGCAACTAATGGGTTGTTTTGTTGCCATTTTCTTTTTTTAAAAAGGATAATACAACTTAGCTGCTTCCTGGCAAAAGAATACACCCTGAAAAAAACATTTACTTTCATCCTAGGTCATGTTCACACTGCAGGAAAACCATCACATCACGTTGTGTTCAAAATTTTCCATTATTTGCTGTACCCTTTTGAAACCCTTTTTGCCCATGATTGATTTTTTTTTTCTTACTGTTTATTGTCTTGTTTCAGTAGTGATTTGAGATCAGTTTATTTCTTTTTTTCCACGTCAGTTTAAGAAGCAGCACTGCCGAACAACGATCTAATGATTGTGGTTTAAGTAACCCTTTCTGTACAACCTCAAGTCATATCTAATGTCAATCCAGTCTTCCTTTACTTTTAGAAAGGACAGCCATGAATAGAAAGGTTGTAAAAAGAAAACCAGACCACAAACCAGACCCCTTACTACCAAAACGCTCCTTAATGCCTTGGGTATTATTACTTAAAAAGACACAGAGATAGGTGGTGGAGCACAGTGCGAGAAATAAATATTGAATGGGGGAACGAGTCTACATCAATGTATCAGACCTAAAATGTATTGAGAAGCCCCTGTATTGTATTCAAAACACTAAGGTGGAACATGCAGTTTCTGTTTGGAGAGGTCATTTCAATATATTCTTTGAGGGACTTGAGGCACACTAACAGCTATTTGGCCCCTATGTCATTTAGAGAGTCCTTGAAACATTTTTCATAAAAATGAATGAAGGCTTTGGGTGTCTTTGGAATATCTCATAAAAAGTTCAACCTTATCCATTATTAAGAAGGGTTTGTCCTGTAATTGTCCTTTCTTGACATACCAGATACACAATGAATACCACATTCTGTAGCCAGAATTAAATGATTGTTCTTCAACATATCACCAGTATGGTCTCCTTGAATGTGTAGAGTTATGGTAGCTTCACTAATGCATCCACAACCCCACCAATCAACCTAAAAAAAATAGTAGCACCTGCGTTGTGGCACTGTGAAATATAACTGATGCACCAGTGATGATGAAGATAACTCTCATATCATGGCGGAGATACAATCACTCTTAGACAGCCAGCTATCAGTATGTCACACACAGATCTGATCTGTGCTTCCTGGAACGGGAGTCTTAAAGCTGAGGAGTGATGCCATTTTCTCAATAGCCCAATCCCCTGGTGTGTCCTCCCACTCCAATTCACTCACACATCAGGCATGCATTACCTATTTAGGGGCATTACATGAACTCCAGGGTATCAGATTTTTGTAATTAAAATACTGAATGCAAATCTCATTGCCAAATATCATGTCAATTTCCCAAAGCTTGTAGAAAAATAAATCTAGCTTTATATTCTGTTTTCAGCCAGTGCTGTTTTGTTTAAAATATGACAATGTTATTGATAATGCTGTACTTTGCCCCTAGTCAATGTATTTTGCAGAAATTCTAAGCTATTTTGGCTCGACATGTACAGAGTACACACTCCAAAATGCAGAATGCCTGGGTGTGATCATCCCTAGCTGTAGTTTAAATCTCTTTTGTTTCCAGTTTTTTTTGTACCAGTAATTTGCTTCCATTGACAGATAGAAGCAAAGACCCCCATTGCATTTGTTTGTGTTCCACAGTATCATAGCTACCCAGAGCTGCACAAATCTGCCTTGCGGCAGTATCCTCTCTGCCAGATGTTTAATTCAATTTGGATCAAACTGAACCTGAAATGAGGTTTGCAAGACTGAGAGTCAGTTAATGAACATGGGCAGGAAATGTAAGATGCCTGCTGTTTACAGCTGTATGTGCATGGCCGAGTGCATGCTCTTTAACCCAATGTCTTTTTTCTCTGGTAATTCGATTTCTGTCATAAAATAAACCCTTTCTAAAAATAGCCCACACAGGGATTTCCTTGGGTATGAATCAGTTATAACACTATGTAACACAATTTTTGTTCCTGGGTAGTAAGTGTTATTTCCTAATTGCTTATGCCTCAAAAGTATAGAAAATGGCTATTATTCCCCACAAACTTTGCTTTTGTGATCAGGACAGTGATATTTCAAAATATCACTATTTCCAATGGGAAAACGGGCAAATGTGTGTCTTTTCGTTCACATAAAGTCAGAAAAAAACAACATATGAATCCAAATTAACATGTATTTATACTAAAGTAATACAAAGATGACTACAAAAGATTTAGAAGTGAGTAGTTTTTCGAGATTTACGATTATACAGTAAATAAAATATAATCGTAAATCTCGAAAAACTACAATTATAAGCAAGCAATTAGGAAATAATACTTACTACCCAGGGACAAAAAAAAAAAAAAAATAGTTACATGGTGTAATAGTCTCCTACGTGTGTTTTCGGGTTGTTGGTTTAGATTTTATATAGGATAGTGTGTAGTGTGTTCACATTCTGCTTTGATGACACTCCCAGCTACACTTCTTTAGTGCTTACAGAATTGTGAAGCACTGGAAGTCTATGCTGAAGATGATCTGCAGTTCACCCTCTTGGTTTCAGCTGTGGTTTACTAAACAGCTCTGAGATGTAACAGAAGGGAAGCATGAAGCTTCAAGAAGAGACTATGACCATGCAGAGGCATGTATAACACAGGTACAGTAAAAACAGCAATATCATGTACATATTCTATCCAAAAAGTTAACATAATGTTTAAATAATTTTGCATAATATATGTAAGTGCACAATTGAATCAGAAAAGGATTCAGGTTAGGATTGTGTCGTGCACAAAGATGTACACATTAAAGTGTAAGTAGAGGGTTTCTGAAAAGTACAGCGTTATACGTCCCCATGTGTTGCTACAACTGTTTAAATGAAGTACCTGTGATTTTTATTTTCATTGTTAACATCCTGACAGCTTTTTACACTTAGAACTTATAACACATGGTTTGCACACACAGCAGACGAAGCTAGCACTGTATTCTTGCAGATCATCCTCAGACCCTAACAGAATTCTGAAAGTTTAGGATCAGATTTTGGAAAAGGGGAAATTACTTACATTTTTTCTATTGGTAATTATGTTTGCTAAGCATTTAAGTTTGCTTTACACATGTGACGTGTATCTAAGAGGCAGATAAAACACTGCCTTGAGGTAAACCAGTTCTTTGATGGATGAGTTTAATGACAATCTGGCTGCTCAGTGTGTACCTGTAAAAGCCCTTCTCATGCTCACTAGGGGGGGCTTTGTACATGCTGGAGGTTGCATGCAATGAATGTGTCCTGCTAACCATGAAAAATAACTCTGCTGCTCAGCTTCAACAGAAGCCAGGGGATCTTGAAAGTCCACAAAGCAGAAGGGACCTTGGTGTTTCATCTTATCTGAAGGCAAATCCTCTAACAGAACACAAACTATTTCACACATAGCTGATAGCAGAATGGTGATAAAGCAGGCCCAGGCTGTGTCCTAACAAAGATGCACAACTCATTTGGTATAAGACAAAAGAGCATTGCAGGCACCGTTGTAAATGATCACTTGATGTAATTACAACATTATAGCTCATTTCCTGGCATGCCTGATGTAAATGTGCTAAATGAAAGCTTTTCAAAACACACTTTAATGCATTAAACTAAACTTCTGATTCAATTGACAAATAACTGGACTCTTAAAGCTAATGATTTGCAGCATACACAATTATGAGTGGAAAATGTTGAAAGGACTCTAGCATGACGGTCTTATTGTCAGACATCTGTAAAATATGGGTAAAAATGCATTGAGTGGCCCCTGACTTAGCAGGGGACTAGAGTTCAAACCACAGAAACTATTGAGTAATTTAGCAGTTTTCTACATAATAGGAAACTCCATGAAGACTTATGCTTAGGCTCTATTTCTCAGTAACAAATCGTTGCTCAGTTTTCGAGAAGCACAGTGACTAAATAAAACAAAAAGATTCTAGCTCCCATTCCCACATTCCCAAAGTGTTTACACAGCAGAATCAGGTATGTAAACACCAGACCAGGAAGAGGAAACAGGTAGATCAATAGAGGGGAAGCAAGCTGGAGAACAGAAATAGAACGCATGAATACCCTGGGTGTTATTCTATGTATGCCTGTTATTGTTATCTTAGTATTTTGTGTATACTGTAGCATGTTAACTATCCCTGCTAAGCTGCAATGGTATTTCATTGCATTGCTGACTTGTGTCTTGCACTCCTTTCTTAAAGGAGCCTATACATTGAAATAAAACCGTCACTCACAAGAGTATGGAGAGGATATTCATTGGTCTCCTGTTCCCACTGGCAAAGCAGTCCAATATCATTAAATTAGGCTTACTACCCCCACCCACTCTGTACAAGAACAGCACAAGATGTTATTGAAAATGACTGCAAGATGTGCCCATTCACGCTTTGCAAATTCTACAGAAGATCAATCTTTAATTTGGTTCTAACATGAAGCACATTGCTCACATTTTTACTACGCTTTATTGATTGATTTTCTGCTCCAGTAACCAAAGATTATTGCTCTTGATGTATATGCCACTATAACCATGCTCCAACAAGACATTTAATCTTCACAAATTGTAGTGTGTATACAGTATGTAAATACTGTATTTGGCATGTCATTGGAATGTTCAGCCAGCTGGTTCCTATTCCATTTTATGATTGTGAAAACGTTTCTCACAACTTCCTCTCTCTCTCTTTTTTTATTTTTAATCTGTGTACATAAGAACATAAGAACATAAGAAAGTTTACAAACGAGAGGAGGCCATTCGGCCCATCTTGCTTGTTTGGTTGTTAGTAGCTTATTGATCCCAAAATCTCATCAAGCAGCTTCTTGAAGGATCCCAGGGTGTCAGCTTCAACAACATTACTGGGGAGTTGATTCCAGACCCTCACAATTCTCTGTGTAAAAAAGTGTCTCCTATTTTCTGTTCTGAATGCCCCTTTTTCTAAACTCCATTTGTGACCCCTGGTCCTTGTTTCTTTTTTCAGGCTGAAAAAGTCCCTTGGGTCGACACTGTCAATACCTTTTAGAATTTTGAATGCTTGAATTAGGTCGCCACGTAGTCTTCTTTGTTCAAGACTGAACAGATTCAATTCTTTTAGCCTGTCTGCATATGACATGCCTTTTAAGCCCGGAATAATTCTGGTCGCTCTTCTTTGCACTCTTTCTAGAGCAGCAATATCTTTTTTATAGCGAGGTGACCAGAACTGAACACAATATTCAAGATGAGGTCTTACTAGTGCATTGTACAGTTTTAACATTACTTCCCTTGATTTAAATTCAACACTTTTCACAATGTATCCGAGCATCTTGCTAGCCTTTTTTATAGCTTCCCCACATTGTCTAGATGAAGACATTTCTGAGTCAACAAAAACTCCTAGGTCTTTTTCATAGATTCCTTCTCCAATTTCAATATCTCCCATATGATATTTATAATGTACATTTTTATTTCCTGCGTGCAGTACCTTACACTTTTCTCTATTAAATGTCATTTGCCATGTGTCTGCCCAGTTCTGAATCTTGTCTAGATCATTTTGAATGACCTTTGCTGCTGCAACAGTGTTTGCCACTCCTCCTACTTTTGTGTCGTCTGCAAATTTAACAAGTTTGCTTACTATACCAGAATCTAAATCATTAATGTAGATTAGGAATAGCAGAGGACCTAATACTGATCCCTGTGGTACACCGCTGGTTACCACACTCCATTCTGAGGTTTTTCCTCTAATCAGTACTTTCTGTTTTCTACATGTTAACCACTCCCTAATCCATGTACATGTGTTTCCTTGAATCCCAACTGCGTTCGGTTTGAGAATTAATCTTTTGTGCGGGACTTTGTCAAAATTTATATTTAGCCTCACATTCAAACATGGAAGAAAAGAAAACACTTCCAAAAGGTTTGCTACTATGCAAATGTTTTATATTCATGTACTGCATTGGTTTATTTTTTACTTTAGATTCATCTTTGGCACAGGACTACGTTTGCTGACATTTGGGAGGTGCTACAGTATAATAATGACGAAAAGTATTTTTCTAGAATCAAGAGTATCCTTCCTTGAACTTTCCTATTATTAGGAAATGCTTACTATCTAAAGTATTTAGAGAGAGATGCTGCACTCTTTGGACAGCAGTTAACTGAATCAATGAACTGCCCATACTCTGTGTGTCATCTAAAATGATAATATTTACTCAGCTTTGATAACAGTTGACAGATGCACCCAGATGGCATGAAAATTCACAACCTGCAAGATACCAGTCCTTTGTTTGCCACTGATGTCCTTTGTCGGTCAGCTGGACCCCATGGACTGCAAAAAAAAAAAAAAAGATGATAAAGAAAATGAGTAAGAGAAAAATAAGTAAGTGCTCAATTACTTCATTGAACATTTTCGGTAACACTTTCCATTGTGGCTCTAATTCTCTATTGTTTTTGACTTGATGACTCAAACAGGCAGCATTTGTATTTTATAGCCTTTTTTATTTATTTTTTCAATTGCACAGTTTTATTATAATACTGTAGTTCTTCTAATGTGCAAATTAAAAAAAAGTACAAATAAATGCAGTGTATAATCAAACTGTGATCAAATAGATTTAATCAGAACACTGAAATGTTAAAAGGAAAAGACTATGAGAGTTTATTTAAAACTGAACCAAACTGAGACCATGTTTAAGTGAAAGCATACTCATAATCAGGAGTCCCTTTTTCAAGTTAAACTGTGTTTGAGTTTTTGGAATATAACTGTGAAAATGTCTTTATTTATATAGTAAGGGTATATACAGTATATGTATGTAATATTAACTCTATTAACGCTGTGTTTTAAATGCAGTTCAATAGCCATGAAACTGTTCTTTTCAGTTGTTGGCTTTTTAAAGTCAAGAAAGTTGTATTAATCCATCCAAAAAAAAAAAAAAAACTATATATTAATGAACAGGACTCATCATCACATATCTCTTACAAGGGTTGTTCCAAAAGAATCTTCAAACACAAAACATAAAACCATATACAGTTCATATCAGGTTATATTTATATGGGTTTGTATGAAAGAAAATACATGACAGCTGATTTCTGTAACAGACTGTTATAGCTATTTTTGTTTAAAAGAAATATGGATTGTTTTGAAGATCTAGAAAGATCCTTAAGTGAGGTCATTTTACCAGACAGAGTACTTTTGGGACCCCATTAATTTTCAACAACTAAAATATGCCCCTAATACTGTTCCGGTTTAAACTGTCTTGTTTGAATGAATCACTCAAGTCCTTGCAATGCATGTATTTTTTTTGTAAAAGTACACTGAAGTGCCACAACAAAATACATCTTGATGTAGTATTTCTAGCAGTGCTATGCATTTGCACTAACAAAAGGTTCTCTAGTATGTCATAAACTAATATTAGCTAAGAACATAATTAGCTCATTGACTGTGAGATGGTAATGGCAATACAATGTGGATGTCACAAACACGTGTTCTTGCTTTTACAGCACTGTATGTATCTAGAGTTGCAAGCTTTACCCTGACTAGCCCTGACACCCACACCTTACTTACCACACAGGGTAATTTCTGCTCAATCTGTTGTTTGCATACTGTACAGGACAAGCATTTAAGAATGTGTCTTTGTTAAAAGTCTGTCAAGTACAGTCCTGTGGTTAGTTGTTGCCTCACCACCGCTTTCACTCCATCTAAAGAGTAAACACAAACCTGGACATGGACTGAATTAAAATTATGGCTTAGTCATTATAAAGAACAAATGAAATGAGGAATGGAACCTCTTACTTCCACATGAGGATGTTGTTTTTAATAGTTTCCTTACAAGTGTTTTTTTTTTTCCATTTATTTTTAGTTCTGTAGTTTTTAGTATGCAAAACATTGTTGCTGCAAAATAATGTTTTATTTAGAAGCACATGCAACAAATTGACAATCACATTTTTAAGTCACTATGGAATTAAAGCAGTACTATTGCAGGAATAGTATTCCCACATTTTTTTTTTTTTTTAATGATGGATGACAGTTCCATATGACCTAAAAGATTCAAATCCCTGCAATACATAATGTATAAATATTAAAAACGCTTTCAGACTTTATTGTTCTAACCTCAGGGAAATACAGGTTGTAAATTAATTTTGATGTATTCATTTATTCAAGAGCACAATTTTGTCACTTTCATTAAACTGTAATTTGGTCTTTTTTTTTTTTTTTTTTTTTTTCCTTAAAAACTTAGATTAGCAGGCCACAGACTTAAAACTAACATTGCAAAATTATACCACCCACTTGATATATCGCTGGTGTCGGGGTCCAAATCTGCTATAAGAACATAAGAACATAAGAAAGTTTACAAACTAGAGGAGGCCATTCAGCTCATCTTGCTCATTTGGTTGTTAGTAGTTTATTGATCCCAGATTCTCATCAAGCAGCTTCTTGAAGGATCCCAGGGTGTCAGCTTCAACAACATTACATGGGAGTTGGTTCTAGAGGGTCTCAATATAGCGAGAAACCCATAGAAAAACAAACAGGCTAATAAAAAATACTGTACAAGTACTCCCTCATTTTATAGTGGGTGTCAGGGTACAATGACATGAACAGCAAGTGTGCAGTAAAATCAAAAGCATCTGTAGATTGAGGCTGTCACCGTTAGCAGATAGTCAGTCATTTCCAGTGTGCCAAGTGATGTGTTAAGACTCCTAACAAGCTTAATGACCCTGGTCTTGATTCTCCCAGATTGGCATTGCTTAGGTGTGCTTTCTTTCTTCTATCTGTTCAAAAGTTCCAGCAGAAATTCAGCTCCTCTGAGGAGATTGTGTGCAGTTTCTTTGAAATCCTCATCCGTCGTTCTCCTCTTCCCCTTCTGGATTTGTTTTATTCAGTTGTGATAATACCTGAAATCTGTTCCTAAGCTCTGTCTTGAATGAGCTTTTCACAAGGTCTATCTTTAAGAGACTTCAGTTCCACTGCCTTTTATTGTAGTTCTCTGTGAATAGTCACTTAAGTTCAGTTTCATTTTGTACAGTACAAGTAGGTGGTCACTGCCAGAGTCTGCATCTCGCCTGGCAGCTACATTTACATAAAAGAGCTTCTTCTTTCTTGGTTGACGAGACAGTGATCGTTTTAAATGCAGTGTCCAGAGGGGGAGTTCCAGGTAAATGTATGTATATCTTAATGCTGAAACAACATGCCTGCAACCAATAGGTTGGTGAGAAGGCAGAAACCAAGAAGAAGTTCTCCCTTTTGATCCACTCTTCCGCATCTGTGTTTGCTCATGCACCTCTCATATTTTGCATCATTATTGCCATCATCAGTGTGGAAGTCTCCTGTGATAAAGGTGAGATCACCCTTTGGGCATTCCACTGGTACTACATGCACTCTTTAATCCAGGCTGCAGCCTGACATTAAGAGAAGGCTATAGATGTTGCCTATTTTCTTTTTTTCTTGCATTTTGCATTTGTACATGGAGACTAATTGAGTCACTCCCTCCATTTAAGAGATATGGAGAGATTGCTTTCTGCCAACTTCATAGCAAAGAGCAAAAAAATTAAATTGAAAAGTACATTTATTTACTGATTGTGTCAATGTTAAAAGCTAGAGGAGCAATGCTAAGTTAAGGCATCAGGGGAAATTGGAAGCACTGTGAATCTTCTATTATTTTACAGATCCCCATGCTCATTAACTTGCATAGTCAATATCTTGCACATCAATAATATAAAAACAACAAAACACTTTGAATTATAATTTTACACAAGAATTTAAGTTTGAGGGGCTTTGGGGTCTCATGTTGTCGTGTTCCTCTGACTTTTTATATTGCCACTTTTCAAAAGGTAATACTTGAGCTGTTTAGCCTATAAGTATGTTATAATGTTGGGCAATGGGGCCAGGCTGTTGTGTACCTTCTAAAACTGAATGCATTTACTATGTAACTACCATGTAAATACATTGTAATTAAAGACACTTAATGTAAAGTGTTTAAAATATTTAAAACCATGCTATTTGTTTTTCAGTACTATTTCAGTAGTGTAAAAATGTCTGCATGTTGTTAAGATGAACAATATTGAATCTGAGCAGCTCAATCTATTGGTTAATAACAGTCATGTTGCATTTTCAAGGCAATCTATTTTTACCCTACCAATACTGGAGTATCTCCATTGGAAATAGATTTTCTGTCCCAATTTCAAGATGAAGCCCCTTTTCCATTTCCTAATGTCTACAAAACCCATTTTAATACTTGATGACACCTGCCCAGCTTTTGAATTTGTTTAAATTGCTGTTCTTTTAGTCAATCATTACAAAAGCACTGAAGATAATTACAGCTGAATTGCTGATGAAATGTTGTAGTAGAATGAAATCTGGGCTTTGCAGATGTTATTACATTTCATTGTCTAATTTAATGCCAGTCTTTCACTCACTCAAAAACTGACTGCAAGTGGAATAAACTGAATAGCAAACTGAATTTTACTGCTCTCTAAGCATAAAGCACTCTTGAAACATGTGATTTAAAAACAACCTGAGTGATGAGTAAACCACTATTATTTAAAGATATTAATGTGTGCTAGCTGCTTCTAAATCCTTCCAACGATTAGATACAAAATGAGATGGTCCAGTGGATATTACTTGCCATATAGAAATAGAGGCTGTGTGGACCAATAGCTAAAGAAAAGGGCTTGTAACCAGGAGGTCCCTGGTTGAAATAGTGGCTCACTCACTGACTCACTGAGTCACCCTGAGCAAGTCACTTAACCTCCTTGTGCTCCGTATTTTGAGTGAGAAGTTGTTGTAAGTGACTCTGCAGCTGATGTACAGTTCACACACTCTAGTCTCTGTATGTCGCCTTGGATAAAGGTGTCTGCTAAATAATCAAATAATAATTAATAGAGGCAGTTTGTCAATTCACAGGGGGCAATATCCATAATGCCTGGAAATGAAATGTCAGCTTTTATACAGTAACATGCATTCCTTTAAGATAATCCTCTGAGCACCTTGGTTATTTCCCTCAGTATGGGTCATATTTGATTGCATCACAACATAGCAGCAATCCAGGTCTATACAGCATTCCTCCGGGTCATTCTGACATTTATGCAATTACATTTGTGTTCTATGCAATTAAATATATCTTTGAGTTTATTATAATGAGAGTTTACATTATATTTATTTAACATAAAAGAATAAAAGCTAAGGAGTGGTTGAACAAGAGGAGAATTAATGTTCTTGAGTGGCCTGAGCTGAATCCAATCAAAAATTTATGGCAAGACTTTTGTAGTCCATCAACGATCCCCAACAAACTTATCAGAACTGGAGCAATTTTTCCAGTGAATAATGGGCAAAAATGTCACCATCCTACTGTGCAAAGCTAGTAGAGACCTATCCAAAAAGACTCATTGCAGTAATTGCTGCAAAAGGTGCTTCTACCAAATACTGACTTAATGGGCTGAATACTTATGCAACCAGTACATTTCATTTTGTACATTTTCTTTGCAAGTTTTACTGACATTTAACCTCCTCATCATATAACAGTGTTCAATTTAACCACTACAACTTTGACTAAAAAAAGCTTGTTTGAGAAACTGTGCACATGTTATTTGTAATTTGTAGAGGGTGAATACTTCTGCAAACCACTATATATATATATATATATATATATATATATATATATATATATATATATATATATATATATATATATATATATATATATATTCAATTCAAGGCTGTTTTCAATTTGTTTGAAATTGCACCAGGTCAATATGACCTAAAACATAACAGACATACTTAAATTCTGAACATAGTAGGAGTGTTAATTTGCATTACTGGGGATAAACCTGGTCTTATATATTTATGTACCACTTGTTATTAATTCATATTGTACTTACTAAGAAAAGCAATCCTTTGCATTAAAAATAAATAAATAAATAAAAATCCCAATAGAGAACCGGTATGCTGTTACTCATATTGAAATATAACCCCAGATTAACAAGAACATGAAATCACACTATTAACTTTTGGTCAATACATTAAATAATAGTTGCATTTTGTGATCTTGCTCCCAGCTCTCTTGTAAGTTTCAAGGAAGATCGACTTCTATTTTAAACAAATCTTTTTTTTTTTCCTACATATGACTGGAGCCCCTCTTTAAATGCAATGTTTAATGCAACAGGGAAAATAATCTGATTCAGACGAGAGATGTTATTGCTGATCAATTCTGCTTGCTGTATCGTTTCCATTCGCTTTTATATTCCTTCAGGGCATTTACTTCATCCACTGTCTGATTACCACTTTACCTTGGTATTGGCTACAATATTCTCCTTTGCTGTTTGGATAACACATCCGAGCCTCAGCTCAGCTTTCTTTTCTTTTTTTTATAGCAGTCAATCCTAAACTTCTCATTTTTTAATTTAAAAACATTATTTTGACAAATGCTTTTAAAGCCTTGTCCGGGCTCTTCCCCAATGTCAAAATGAATTTGCATCACACCCTTTGCCTCCTATATGCATTTCTCAGCTCCTTGGCTTTTCCTTTGCCTTCAGCACTGGTGTTCTCAAGCTTCACCAGTGTGAGGGTAGCCACTCTGCTGGCTGGCCAGGAATAAGAAGAGTAAGTGTGTGCGGGTCAAAGATCACAATGCGTGGAGTCTTCATGACGTTGTTTTTTTTTTTTTTGTTTAATGGGAATTGAAATACAGGGCCCCTAATCACAAGCTTTAACTTGTGAGTTATTTAAGAATGTTTTGACGGTTTAAAAAACAAAACAAAACAAAAGTTTTCTTTACAAAACATTCTTTAATTCTTCAAAACATACTTTGTATAAATAAGTTAAAGCTTTGTCTCCCTGTGACAGGGTAGGGTCACGGCCAAACTGTTACCGGCAGGAAGAGAGACTTGAAGAGAGAGGAAAGAAGGCTGCAGTGAAGCGCTATCACACACACGTTTAATCAACAAAGACAGTACAATTAACAAAACGCATTAACAAACAAAAAGGCACAAGGGCCCAAACAAAAAGGTCATACAAAAACTCACAATCATAAACAGGACTAACAGGTTAATACACTATACATTTAGGTCAAAATGGACATATTGGCTACTTGAGCTGAGCAGAGCCTCCATAGACCAACAATGGGCAAAAGAGTAGCCCTGAATGAAATACTAAATTATTAACAAAACAAATGCAGCACGCACACCCACAAAAAAATACAAAAATTCTCAACTTCCACATGGATGACTCATTTGTGTTATGAGGTGCAAACAGAAGGACACATGTCAATTACCAAGTTATAAGATGCTAGAATGACTTAGTATAAGGGAAAGCTGCATTGCACCGTGTTAAATATAAACGAAGCTACATGGGACCAGTATGCCATGTTAAACATAAATAATGACCCTTAACTGTTTGAAGCACAGGGGCAGTACTGCTTCTTTAATGGGTTGTTTTGCTTAGAAACTCAAAGTATTCTATTGTAATAGTAAAAATAAAAAAGGTCTTAGGGACCTACCAAAAATAAAATTAATTGCCCTTAGCAATACTGAAGTTTTGGCTCCTGGTCAATCTACATCTGGTATTCATCAGGGTGTGGGATTTCCACATCACTGGGAAGATACAGCAGATGTGTTTCAGGCTCAAATAAAAGACCTAGACCAAACATGAATTACTGCAAGAGTCACTACTTTTTTTCTCCCCTCGTAAATTCTTTTTATTCCAGCCCAACGGTCTTGTTTTGACATTGAAAAATGTTGTATTGTGGTGAGAGTGATACACAAATGCTATTTATTGCATTCCACTTCTACTGCAGACATTAATCCTTGCTTGGAAAGCATTTATCTCAATGTACAGTATATATTGTTCTCAGTGCCTACTACTAAAGATCCACAGCTGTTGGAAACCCAGGAGCATTTGATTAAAAGAGTTTTATTGCACATTGAAGTGACTGGGTTTCTCACAGGAAAAGTCAAAATCAAGGACCTGATTCAACTTTAACTGTAGTTTCCCAGATGACTCAACCATAAGTGTAATTTACATAGGGGACACAGGGACCTCACATTGCAGGAGTACTATACATTTATTTGTATAATCAATAGTCAGTACAGTGGTTTCCACTAGGACCAAGTGGAAATGCCAATCAACTGAAGCAGCTTTGGCAAGTATGGATGTTATCAAGGAGAGAGGAACTTTTTCTAGCAGGGTTTTTTTTTCATTGTGAAATTTCTCAATTGCGATACCATTTCCAATGTATATGGTCTCAATATTATACAGATATTTTCTATCATAGAAATGTCCCCTCCTGTCCTCCGAAAAAATAGTTTTTTAAGACTTCAAAAGTACCAATCTGACTGAAATGAATGCTTATTTAAAATTGTATTACTATATGCTTTTTGGCTTCATCCAACAGGTGAGGGCACCTATCCTGCTTCCCTGCTCATGGTTTCCCTACAGTCAGCCTCTCCACTTATCTGTAGCTAATTTGTGTGCAGGGGTACCTCAAAAGGCAAGGTCAAAGGGCAAAGAATGTAGTGTACAATACTGTAAGTATATGGGAGTAGTGTTGTCTATTCTGTTTTAATACGTAATTTATCGCATGAGTTTCCTGTCCAAATTACAGTTCAATGCAACATAGAGTTATCACACTATGATCCAAATCATGGAATTCACAGCAAAATGTACAAGGTACGTATCCCAAAAGAACAAACAAGCACTTGTTTTTACTGATGTTAATTAGGTTGTAAAGCATGTTCCTGTCTCTGCTGTGTTCAAGTGGAAATTAGTTAATTCTATAAAGACTGGCCTTTAATCTGTGAATCTATGAATCAAGGTCAATTTGAATGTTGCCCAGTTCAATAGCACAGCAACTTTAAAATAAACTAATTAGAATTTAATTACAGTCTCTCTGAAGTTCAATTCTGACAGGATCTTAATTTAAAAATCAATCCCAATCAAACTGTTCCCAAGATGCGTCTCAGGGCATTGGTAGAGTATGCCTCAGATTAGATGGAGAGCATTACCTTTAATTACCCCACATAACCCTTTTGTCTGGTCTGTAAAAACACATTACAAAAAAGGATTTACAACCATTACTTTCACATTTGCCACAGCCATTTTTCCTATTAATGATATTGCAGAAAGAAATGCTGCCAGTCTTTGAAACAAAATCAGTTAGAATGTGTTTAGGCCTATTTAAAGTATGGGTTGTATATGACTAATTGAAGCTGATGAAATGTGATGCATATATAAGTAAAAGGAAACTCATTCCTTTTATTATCTTATTCCTGTTGAAACTAGATGGAATAAAGTTATGAAAAAGTTAATGTTGTAGATCGCCTTTTTATCCTTTGAATGCTCTTCAAATAACAAAGTTTGTTCAGGAGAAATTAACATCTGCTCCAACTTCGACAAGCTTTGTCAGACATGTATACTGTGTAGCAGTGGTACTCAACTCTCGCCATTGAAATCTATTCCAGTCCTGGTCTTTACTCCAACCAGTCCTAAATTAGTTATTAGACTCTAGCAGCTTCAATTAACTAGATTAGAACCTGTTCGGAGTAAAAACCTGGACTGGATTAGATCTCGAGTGCCAGAGTTGAGTACCACTGCTGTATGGGAACCATAGCAACCTGCTCCATATGCTGCCTTAGATGATGACTTTTATCCACCAGAGCGTGAATGCGGTATGAAAGAGTCAACAAGTTCATATCTAAAATTGATTTTTCTTTGAGATGCAAATGCTTGAAAAGAAAAAAAAAAGATGCTCGTCAAGACTATATCGATGTTAAAAACCAAGCTAGCGGGCATTTTGAAATCAAGAAACTAAACTTTAAAAAGGAAAATATAAGGTTGTTTAGATAATATTGATGCTATTTACTTGGGGCAGGTTGCATTTGTTGATGTTGTATCAACTGAAAAGAAAGAGAGCCCTGACCAGTTGTTTAGTGAAACAGCATTTCTTTTATGGTTCTTCTATGAAAGCATTGAGGAGAAGAAATATAAGAAGACACTGTTCTGCAATGAAGGGTATAGTTTGCTATCCATCTACTCTGAATGACTCAATTTGCCATTACAGAACACATGTTTAGCAAGGGGCATTTGATTTAAAACTCTGAGAGGCGTTTCTATGTGGGTGACATTCAGTAGATCACAGTATTTAATGTTCTGTCCATCCCAGAGGGAGAACAGTAAGTGTCCATCTCTGCTATACTTCAGTGTGCTATAAATCAACATAATATAGAAGGTGAAAATGTAATCTGTGCATTCTTCATTTCAGAAAACCTTAGTGAATTGTACAATCTATTAGCCTCAAAAGAGGACTCGTTGACACTTATTATAATAAGGCTTTTTCTTTAATTTTTTTTATTTTATTGTATTTTATTTTATTTTATTTTATTTTATCAATCATATACTAGTTTATGTTCAACCCAGAAATACATTGGAAACAATATCTCTTTCTACAAAACACATGATTTTATCCAGAACCGGACAGCTGCCTTCTCTTTCAAATTCTAAATAAATTTGTCGTATTAACAAAATGAATCGATACATCTTTTGTTTTATAAAACAACAACTAGGTAACATTTTTGTTTGTTGAAGAATTGATTGCATTTACACCACAGTGGATAACACATACACACATTATTCTCAATGCATTCAGCAGAGTGAAAGGTATAGCAGGTACATTACAGACTCATTTTTGCAGTCACAGAGCGCTGCAGCTGAAACCTGACGTTTTAAAACATGCTAGCCTAGCTAATGCCAAGCAGCATCGGCATTGAGAATCTTTGTGTTTGTCCCTCAGTAGTCTCTTTATTCCCTGCTGTGTCAGCACAGCAAACATTATCTCTTCTTAGTCTCCTTGCGTTTAGGTCAGACCTGCAGGGGGGTATACCCTTGACCAAG
This sequence comes from Polyodon spathula, assembly GCF_017654505.1. NCBI lineage: Eukaryota > Metazoa > Chordata > Actinopteri > Acipenseriformes > Polyodontidae > Polyodon > Polyodon spathula. The sequence continues at coordinate 1,762,971 of NC_054546.1, read as the reverse complement.
GCTTGTTTACTCAGCCTCCATCTCCCCTCTATGTGGTATGAGAAGATGTACTGAAACTAAAAGAAATACCACAAAACAATTATAATGAAAAGGTTTTTTGATAAGTCTTTTGTGAGTTTTGACCCGTGACTTTATTTTATTATTTGCCATACTAAGAATTGTAGAGCGATACAAACTGCTGTTGTTTCCAGGGTACAACTCTGTTGAGATGTTTTATTTTAAAGTGCTGACTAATGTCTGAGACAACAATAACTAAAATGGGAGTCATATCCTGAGCATAACAACAGCTAGGCGTGTGGCTGCATTCTAGACCTTACAAGAGAAGCAGTAGGAACCTATCCTGCTAGGAATTATTTCATTTGCTGTTAGTAACCAAGGGAACAGTCACCATGGATGTGAGCAGAAAGAAATAAAACACAGATTTTGGAATTCTCTGCTTTTGTCAATGTGAAACAATCCTTGTTTTATCAAGTTGTCCCTAAAAATCAATACAATAATTTTCAAAGCCACTACTGACTTTGACATTTTTATATTTGATGATGTGTTTATTGTATTCTATGACTAATGTTGCTTCATTTTTTTTATATAAGTGTTGTAAAGGAATAATCTAAAACTGATTACACAATATTGCCTTTTTTCCCCCCTGGATCCCACTGGTCATTATCTAAGATATGACTGCTTGTAATTCTGAGCCTTGCCTTTTGTTTGCAGGGTTATCAATTCCATTTTTGAGGTTTGTTTTGTATCTGTAATATAACAGAGTTCTGCTAAGGTCATGAAACTGGTTAGCATTTGCTGTGTGTGAACATTGGCAAAATTGTATTTATTGTATATATAGATCACATATGAACATATTTCAGTTTTTTAACACTTGTTAATTTTTGCAAAAGTTATTAATTGCATCCTCCTGTACATTGCCCTAAAACATGTTCCATTTCCAAATTATGTATATGTAATATTTTGGAAATAATTCATCTTTAAATAAGAAATCTAAAATAAACATTGATTTTAGAACTCCAACACAGAATATTTAAAAAAAGATCTGAGACCAACTACTGTGCACAAAAAAAGAACAATGAAACATTTTTGGGATGGGTGTGAGACTCTTATTGCACTGGAGTGTGGAGGACTGACTGGTTAATAAAAGGGTCTGAATGCTTTGAGTCCCCCTTTGCCATATCTTCCTTGTTAAAAAGATGATCAAATAATCTATGCATTTCAATACAGAATTACATGTAAGTAATATCTTGATAACACATGTTTTATGTTTATTTTGTAATTATCTTTTTCTAGTCCTTAAGTGCACAAATACATAATGAATTAAAGTGGAACACCATGGGAACAGCAGCCAGTGCATTTGAATGCATCTGAAATTACAACCATTATTTAGATGTGCAAACAGTGAAACACCTGTATAAGCACTGTGGACAAAATATGTTGGCACTGGTGCAGAAGTAGAGTTGTAGGTATACTGTAGCCAAGTATGGAGGGAATACACACAGTATGAGTACTGTTATTCACCCAATACTAATTACTTTAGGTAACACTTTACATTGTGACTCTGATTACTGGGTATGTACATAAATGTTACACATAATATATTTGCACAATATTTGTAAGTACACAATTGTATCAGAAAAGGGCTAGGGTAAACTTTAAAGATAGGGTAAGGAGTGGTTAGGGTTAGATTTAGAGCTAGGATTAGGGTTATAGCATGCAAATAACGTTTTAATTATGTATAAGTAGACATCTATTTACGATGTAACTACTAATTAAATACACATTAATTAGAGATGCTTAATGTAAAGTGTTACCACATAAATTATACAATAAACAGTTTAGGTGATATCATTATATGCTTACTATGCAATTTCCTCTCATACACAAAAAGGTTCTAGCGTATAAATACAATATGTCAGATTGTCTGAAAAGTATCCCTAGTGTGGTAAAAATTATACAAATTAAAACTGATTCCCAGAGGAGTTATGGGAAAGGCCAATCGTTTTTTGCTTTTCTTTTTCCACCCATGAGACAGCTAAAAGTGGTACCTGTCATTGTCTGCTGGTGGAGAATGACTATTACCGTATACCCAACTTTCATTACAGAGACAAACTAAAAAAGACATAAAGAAACCACCTTAAATGTGTAAAAATGTCATCAATAATTATGAGACCATAACATGCCACAATTTAACTGTGCTTTTACAGCCCAATAACATGTTTAATTGACTTGTAAAACAGCACATTTTAAATGTGTATCCCAAAAAAAAAGAGGGCCAGAGAAATTATTTTCAACAACGTCTTCTGTTTAGATTTACTGTACCTATTTCCATTAACAATAGAGTAGCATGATTACTATCGAGTGAAGGTTTGCAAAATCTGCTTTCATCCATTATACTATGTATGTAAAGATATAGAAATGGAGATTCAAAAGATCTCTAGTGACCTCTATCTGCAGATTGATTCAGTCCATATGCAACTTAGATTATTATATTATTTCCATTTAAGGTACCCATGCTCCTCCCAGCTTGTATAAATGTATTCTACATGTTGGTCTAGATCCAAGCACTGTTAGTTCTGCTAAACTTCTCATTGTGTTACACTACCATATGCTATTCCCACCTGACATAATGTTTGGACTTTTTTGAAACTTAAGAGCCAAGTGTCTTTGAATCTCTCAGTTGGCTAGGGTTGCAGTGTAAACAATTTGTTGATTAATACAAGCTGTTCTCTATTATAATATTGTTTTTGTTAAAGCTGTTTTAGAATCTGAAGGGCACCATCTGGAACGAATCAAAGAAGATTTTGTTATTCACATAAAAAAATGAAGATTTCCTTTGCCTTTCCAATGTTCTTCAGTTCTGACATCGCCTGCCTTAAAAACATAATGTATTCCCTTCCATTGATCTATCCTTCCATACATAGGGCATGTACACTTTCCTATGACAAAAGCAATGGCAATACCACAGAATAACAAGGTGTGTGTCTCTTATCGGGATTGAAATGCACTCGAGAAGAACACTATAAACAGAGCCTGACAAATCAAATGACCAAGCCACAAGTATTCAAACAATCCCTGTAATGCAGAACTCTACTAACACCCTTAAGGCCTGGATCTGTAATATAGTATCTCTGATGGCATGCAGAAGATTGAAATATTCAAATAATTAACTCTTAAGGCTTTTGATTCTGATAGCATTTGTACTTTTCGTTTGTTATATATTGAGTGGTGTATCCATTTAGCAACCTATATAAAACTCAAACAGCTAAAATAGCATCAGCTCTGGATGCAAACAAATGAAGGGCTCTTCCTGAAAATGCCAGTTTTGACTGTCTATGCAGCTATACCATTTTAGGGAGAAGTTTTGATTACATTGGGCACACGTAATCAGGCCTTCAAAATTCAATTGTAATGTTTCCATGGTAACTCCTTTATGTGAGCTGCATAAAGTATGAACATATCCATTGGTATTGCACATGAAATTCAAAATACTGATTGAATTGAATTAAACAAGTGTCTTCTAGTGTTTTGGGACTATAAAGCAAATGAATGTTGTTACTAGGCCAGTTTTCTAAGCTGAGGGAACACAAAGCCACTGTGTGGCTTAGAACTTGGTTTCAGGAGACTAGGTCACTGCATGCACACCAGGGGAGACTTGGGGTTTGGTACAACAAAAACTGTCTCAAACTAGGTCTCCTGAGCTCCTGAAACCAACTCTCATGCCACTCTGCTTAAGATTGTAGTTCTATCAAATCCAGCGCCTGGAAATGTTTTTTTTGTGTGTCTCCAGCCCAAGAACATTATGCTGTTGATACAGATAACACACACTGACTAGGGCAAGCTTTATTTAAGGGACTTTTTCTTATCAGCCTACATCTAACTCTTCCATTGGTCAGGTTGGAGTACAATGTTTTCTTGAACGTTTGCATTAATTAACTTCACGAAACTTCAATTTCTGATTGCAGAAGTGTGAGCCATTAAAACCAGATCATTTAACCAGTAATCTTTTAGATATGGGTAATTAGCCTCAAAGATGTTAGACAAATCAATGTGGTAGTTCTTCAGGCACGTTGGGTAGCTGAGTCCAAACAACTGTCTTGATACATCAGATATGACCAGCCACATCCTGTAATTTGCAAACTGTGGGCTAAAAAAAATGGGATGGTTTATAGATTTAAAACATTGAATTCAAATGAAAAACTTTATTTAGTATCAACAATCAATTCCATCTTTATTTCCCTTTAAACCACTATAGACATTCATTGAAGAGATTACCTTGTTTGTCATGATTCAGCGTTTATGGATGAAAAATTCATTGTTACCTTGCAGTTACTTAAATGGGCAGTCTGACAAAATAAAGACGACATGGAACATTCAATGCAGCATTGGGCAGCATGAAGAGAGTGAGAATAATAAGGTGACAATGTATTGTCTGGTATAATCTACTCAGTGCCTTCTAATATGTCCTCCTTCACACTATGATAGGAGCATTATTGTTGGGGGATAAAGTAAAGTAAGGAATTATGAACATCTATTGGCAGTAAAAGGTCACCATCAAGCCAGGCTGCAATACAAACAGAATAAGAAGAAAATCACCAGTCTCCTGTCAACCTGTTCTTTCAACAGTGGAGACTAAGAGGGTTCATTTCTAGACATCACGCACGAGGAGCAATGCACTTCCTATGAAAATGTTAGCCTATTGACCAGTTTGTGCTGGTTTTTCTGAAACACAGAAAACCAAAACTTCCTAAACAAAAACAAGTTCTCTGAATGTGCAGCAATTGCCCCTGCATTAGGCTTTTCTGGATGATGTCACAATAGACCAGAGTGGTTTGTCTGTTTGCTGTGTCTTTATGCTCCATGCGGTCATCTGGCAGAAGGGTGCCCATGAGTATGCAGGGATGCAGTGCATCAGACTGATCTCTGGAGCCACATCATCCTTCAGGATGGGGCTCACTCTATAACTCTGGGAGGCCCAGTGTTCAGACTCATGGCAGGAATGTAATTAAAACACAGGAAAAACATTTTTCACGAGTTTCACTCAAGTGTGTTTTGATTGGATCCATACAAAGATAATCAATGATTGCTCTACCACGTATGGCCACCAATTAATGAGCAAGGGGAATTAGATTTAAAGAGCAGGCATTTGGGATTTAATCATTTAATATTTGGCACTATTTTTGATATATTTTAAAAAGAACACTAAAGATGATCCTTTAAACATGAAATAATGTGCTGTATGTTTACTTTAATATATCACAGATAAAGCCTTAAAAATAGCTATTGGTACTAATGTATTCAATGTATGAATGCTTGTTAGCTGTTGGTGTGTTGTTAACTATACATACACATGGCATATTTTACTGCATGTTCTTCTAGTAAAACTAAAAACTGCAGCACTGTAGCTAGTAGATGTTACCAGAAACATATATATGGAATAAATACACGTACAGCACATTAACATCCATCAATTGTTAATTTATTATGCAATTCATGCAAACAAACATTTATTTCAGAATGTGATGTAACCCTCCCCACTCAAACAGCAACAATTTTTTTAAAGTGTTTTTTTTTCTTCCTCAGTACATTCTGTACATAGTGCTGTACATAATGAACACAATGCTGGAGGTGATACATAATGTCTGCTATTCACCAAATACTAATTGCATTACATTTGAGTTGTACTGTATTAATACTTTTTGTACATTTCAAACTGCATAAAAATATGTACATTTTACAGAGAGTTAGTGGTAAAAATAGGGCTACCAATATATTGACTGAACAAGCATTTTATATTATTATTCTCAAACATTTTTCCTGATGTGAAGCTCCTGAATATTTGACTGCAGTGTTTTTCCAAAGATGCATTTCTCTGTGCAACCTTATTACTACACAAGCAAAGCAAACGTACACCACACTTGGAAAACACTCATTTAGCTTCATGGATCCAACTCTTCAAAACTCTCTTCCCACCTTCGCTTATTTTAAATCAACTCTCAAGACCCACCTGTTCTCTTTCGCTTTCCATGCTCTTTGAGCCTAATATCTGCTATTAGCTGCTGTGTTGCTGCTGCTATTTCATGTATTATGCTACTATCATGTATTCTGCACTTTCCACTGTATTTATTGTATTATGTATTATGTATTGTGTTTTTTTTTTTTTTTACTGTATATCATCCATTATGCATTTCTCTGTATTTAAAGTATTATGGATTTTCTTGTTGTTATTCCATCTTGTAAAGCACTTTGTGATGGTGCTCCACTATGAAAGGCGCTATATAAAAGAAAGATTGATTGATTGATAAGCATTGTATGCATGCCATTCATCCTGCAAAAAACAAGCTGCAAAGGCAAAATAAAACATAAAGCAAAAACCTATACTAGTACAGCAATGTTCACAAAAATCGAAGGAGCTCCTAAAGTTTATTACAGCTGAAACTGTTCATATGGAGTAAAGGAGCAAACCCTACAGAGCCCAATTTTTGTAGATGAAATAATTAATAAATTAGCACATTTCCCTTTTTGCAACGGAATAATTCATGTGATGGGAATTTCAATAACATTTTTTTTTTTAAAATTAGAATTGTACCTTCCAAACCAATTATGTTTGAAAGCACAAGCTGAAAAGCTATTTACAGACCGTCATTTACAGAAAGCCTTATATAAAGTACCTCATGGATTAATGTAATAGTCACTGTGGAAAGAGGAATCCACTTACTCTTTGTAAAAGAACCCGGGTTTTGTTCCCATTTTCTAGCCACTGGCTCAAAAATAAAAAAAACGGTCAAAAAACTTCCACAATTTGCAATCTATTTTTGAAAACACCTACAAAAAACATGTTTTGTTTGGGTTTATATAATGTTTTTTTGGAATGTGTAACATAAACCACAAATGACTAAAAATGTATAATCTACTATATTAGCAGATTAATCGACTGCTCTGTATTTGTGTCTTCCTGTAGTTCTTAAATTATATTACTCATACAGTATTAAAAAAAAAAAATGTACAAACATGCCATTTTGATATTCTATAAAGGTCCTTCAATAAAGAGTTATCTTTTTGATGTGAACAAAAAACTTTTTTCCCCTCAAACCCTTTGGGAGTTTGTCTGAAACTTTCTGTTACTCTGTACATCACATCCTGAAAAGTACTCTTCTTATTCACTCCCACTGTGTATAAAAGTGCAATTCATCCGCACTGAAACTTCATTTTCAGTAAACTCTCAGCTCTGATGTGTTACCATTATCTTCAGGTTAGGCTGCTGGGGGCATGCATAGCAGCATTATGGGTATGTCAGCACAGAGCTTGAAACAGAATGCACATTTGTCTCAATTCTGTTATTTTCTTGAAACCTGATGCATTTCAGTAACCCTAATGGATTCTAGACATTTCCCAAACCACTCAAACAGCAAACATCCATGACCCAGTACCAGTGGTCATTTTAGACAGGATCGGCTGTGTTGGAGATCTGCAACATGTTCCATCTTTTAAGTTGCGAAAGGTTCCAATATTTTGATTCACGGTTGATGATGCAAACAAACAGGGCCCAGGTGTAGTCATGTATTGGCACAGTCTGTTCATTTTGAAGAGAGCACCTCTTTGTATTTATTTCTATCCTTTTCATACTTTTTCTGTTTAGTTTTTTTGTTTTTTTTGCCAGTATCTTAATGCATTGTTTCCATCTTTTTATTGTGCTGCTTGTGTAGCAGAGCTGTTGGAAAATTGATTGACAGGTTTATTTAGAAATGATAGAAGTGATGAGTCCACAGTAGTCCAGCTTAAACTGCCAATTAAGTCCTGACTATACAGATCTTATTTCCTTAAAACATTACCTCGAACAGTAGATGTGTGTTTTATTTTCTGCATTCTTCCTTTATTCTTTTCACAAGGGGTAGAAGTAGCCATCATTCTCTGTAAATTATAAATAATGATTAACCTATTCTGTGGGATGAAAGAGAAACTCATATTTCCAAACATGTTATATTGATTCGTCTCACTGGAAATCGATCAAAACTCATGCATTTAGAACTAGTCGAGTCATTTATACTGTACAGGCAATAAAGGCCAGTTTATCAAGGGAATTATTGTGATGTATAAATTAAACTATAAGAACGCAATACTACAATACAGAGCAACTAAAAATTGAATACATTAAACTTTTAAAATTCCCATTTGCCAGTTAAAAAAAAAAAAATAATAACAGGATAGTACTTCCATTGCCTGCTGCAGTTGTTCAAGCTACATCACAAACAATCTAAAACAAAGACTTTATGATCTATGATCTGTAATATTACAAAGGGTTCCCCCCCTTTGGCTTAAGCATTTGGGAAACATTATTGCTTCATTGATGCCAGATAGGGTTCTGTTGTGATGCTTGCAAGAAACAACATAGTTTCACGGCCACGAAACAGCAGTGACATCCTTATTCTGTGTAGTTTCTTGCTAGTTTAATGCCATTACAAAAATGGTATTCATCTCCTTTACATTTGCTCCAAAATAACATTTCTCCACTCTCATTATAAAAGTAATACCCTGCCAATTTACTGTAAAACATGTATTCATGATGCTGATGGAAAATCTCTAAGCACAAACCTTAACTTAAAGACATTTTATCTTGGATATGTGTAAAGAAAATGTTACAAAATACAACTCATCTATCTATCTATCTATCTATCTATCTATCTATCTATCTATCTATCTATCTATCTATCTATCTATCTTTACTATAGCAGGATAACATGCATTCTTACTATGCCTGTACTGTATATTAGAACCTGTTTCATAAATGTTGTTTTTCAAGTTGTTTTAAAAGTCTGTTTTGATTTTTAAATGCATTTGTTTTTATTCCTTATGTGTTTACTGTCTTGTCCATTCAGTTTCTAACACCTGTTTTGGAGGCTTTGAGATGGATATTACTGGTATTCGTTACATTGCAGCCTCCCCGGGCATTAACTGTAAGTGCCCTACACGAGCTATCAGTTAGACATTCACTTAGTCATTCCTGGAAATCCAGACACTCTGATAAAGGTGTGCTTTGCAAGAGCAGAGTCTGACATGTCCTTTATCTCCCTGGATCCCACAGAGCTCACATTTAATGAGGCACTTTAGTTTGAAATACACATATCTGTGTTTTCTGACCTGTGACTTCCCAAGACATGACTTACAGCAAGTGCCCTCAGGGTAATTGGATTCATGTATTTATGTATGTATTTATGTATTTAATCTTGCCATATTGCCATTGGGTTGATTTCTCAGTTTCACCAACATTTATTTATTTATTTATTTATTTATTTATTTATTTTTAATGACCGGGATATTTACAGGTCGAACCCATGCCTCCAGGACAAAGCAATAGACAGCGTAAGCCAATGATTTCAGATCTTAAAGAAAAATACCATGATTGTGATTGTGCTTAAAACAAAACAAGGTGAGATTCTATATATTGGTATATCGTGATTTTTGTGTAGAGGCTTTACAGTGGTGCTCCCAGATTCACACTGACCAGAAGGTAACAACTATCTGCAGAAACATGCTGCTATTTGCCAAAATAATTACAAGCTTTCTTGACTTTGGGGTCAAGAGACCAGTCTGTTAGTCTCCAACTGGCCCCGTCGGCAGCCTTACCAACAGGGGTCTCTGTGGTACGATACGGCAAACCAACCCCAGACGATTTCCTCCGTTGCCTGTTAGATTGCAGCGACCAATGCAGCACTCAAGAGCCAATGCTGTGTGCCCTGTTCATACAGCTGAGACAGTGCTGTGTGCCCTGTTCATACAGCAGTGACAATGCTGTGTGCCCTGTTCATACAGCTGAGACAATGCTGTGTGCCCTATTCATACAGCAGTGACAATGCTGTGGGCCCTGTTCATACAGCTAAGACAATGCTGTGTGCCCTGTTCATACAGCTAAGACAATGCTGTGTGCCCTGTTCATACAGCTAAGACAATGCTGTGTGCCCTGTTCATACAGCTAAGACAATGTTGTTTGCCCTGTTCATACAGCTAAGACAATGATGTGTGCCCTGTTCATACAGCTAAGACAATGCTGTGTGCCTTGATCATACATCAGTGACAATGCTGTGTGCCCTGTTCATACAGCTGAGACAATGCTGTGTGCCCTGTTCATACAGCTGAGACAATGCTGTGTGCCCTGTTCATACAGCTGAGACAGTGCTGTGTGCCCTGTTCATACAGCAGTGACAATGCTGTGCGCCCTGTTCATACAGCTAAGACAATACTGTGTGCCCTGTTCATACAGCTGAGACAATGCTGTGTGCCCTGTTCATACAGCTAGGACAATGCTGTGCGCCCTGTTCATACAGCTGAGACAATGCTGTGTGCCATGTTCATACAGCTGAGACAGTGCTGTGTGCCCTGTTCATACAGCAGTGACAATGCTGTATGCCCTGTTTATACAGCTGAGACAATGCTGTGTGCCCTATTCATACAGCAGTGACAATGCTGTGCGCCCTGTTCATACAGCTAAGACAATGCTGTGTGCCCTGTTCATACAGCTAAGACAATGCTGTGTGCCCTGTTCATACAGCTAAGACAATGCTGTGTGCCCTGTTCATACAGCTAAGACAATGTTGTTTGCCCTGTTCATACAGCTAAGACAATGATGTGTGCCCTGTTCATACAGCTAAGACAATGCTGTGTGCCTTGATCATACATCAGTGACAATGCTGTGTGCCCTATTCATACAGCTTTTGGTTATTTAAAGATCTTCCCAGGCTGCTGTTCAGGAAACCAACAGCAATGTAGGATGACGAGTTTATGCTTTGTGAATACAAAGATGCTTCAAAGATTTATTATGGAATCCCACAGTGTCCTGCTTTAATCTTTTGTTCCCTTTTATCCTTGAAACTGATTTTAGATATTGAAATAAATCAAGGTACTTATCTCTATATACACACGCATGTCTATTTTATAGCATTACAAAGTATACTTCTAAATGCGTCTGTGTCTTTTTCATTTCTTTCAAACAGGGCTTCCATAACCAGATATGAGACAATACTATTGAAAAAAAAGAGACCAAATATATTCCCTCCTGTTCTGCCCCTCGTTAGACTATAGATCAAACTTCTGATTTAACTCCTAGTTCCCACCCATATTCCCCTTCTCGCTTTTCATTTACTCCTTCCTCCCTTCCTCCTCCACTGTGCTGCACAGCCTCTGAACGGTCTCCCTCTGAGGGCAAGTGAAACACTTACCAACTTCAGAGGCATAGCAGTGCCGGCCTCTTCCTCCACCAGGATGGTTCTCCGAGAGCCAGAGGGGAACCCCCCATCAAAATCTTTACGCTTTTCTTGGTTACTTTCCTGTGCTCAATCTCTCCTTTTCCCCCCAGCCAGGGGGCACATCTGCACTTTGCACATCTTTTCATTTCTTCTGCTTTGCTTATTTTCTCATTCCCCTGGGGGAAGTTAAGCTAGCCTACCATCCTTCGATGCCCAGCTGCACTGCTTCAGCTCCACAAGGGGGTGTCTCCACAAGCCAAGCAGAAGCCCTGACCTCTCTATTAAGTCATAAGCACTCCTTCTAAAGCCCGGAGGTCCTTCCTAGATGCAGCCCTCGCTCCTCTCCCGTGAAATACCTTTAGCATTCATAGTTGTTTTTTGAACAGTACATGCAGGTAGGTAACTGGTGTCAGAATAATGTATCCTCTTACCATATGAAGAAGCATTCTGTCATCTCTCATTTTTATATACCTGCAAAAGAAAAGGAGTTTGTTATACATGACTTGTAATTACACCATATTTAGGTTGTATACCAGATAACCACTTGCAAGCCTGTTATCCCAAGTAGCTTATCCTCAGAACCAACATGAAATGTATACATTCCAAGAGATATGTCTGATTCACCTCAAACAGATAGTCAAAACGCTAGTCATTCAATACATTTATTTATTTAAAATTAACACACACATTAATTATAATAGGTTTCCGTTAATTAGGAAATAATTCTGACTACATGCAGTTATTTTTTCTTCACAGAAGCTAGGCAGTAATTATTCTGTAAGCAGAAAGCCAGCAATACTAATTTAATTACCAAAACAAAGAATCAAACAAGCCCCCACATACACAACAAAAACAAGATTGCATTGCATTCAGATCCATTGGAGCACAGACTGTTAAAGCTTCTTCCTTTAAGTGAGTGTACCCAGTGTGTGACAAACACACTAATTATGCCCTTACCGTTTCAATATACTTAAGAGCTGGAGATGATCAGCTACTTTAACATAAGAAAACAGGACCTCTATGGCTCCTTTGATATCTTTTCTTTGTGCAACATTTTGTTTCTGGAGAAACAATGTCAAAAAGGAGAATAGAAAAGGCAATGAGAGACTTAATGGGTCCCTTCCCTCTGTACAGGTCAATTTACAGGAAAGAGCTACAAGTTTGCATTCTCTTAGCAATGCAGTTATTTGCACTGTTGTGCAAGGCTGATTATGAATCATGCAGTTTCAATTAAAAATGTCAGGTACATTCTCACCAGAGTTTTGATTTGATGTTATCTATTACAGGGAATTGCCATCAACATTTTTAATATGTTTGAAGAATGCCTGAGCATGATGCTTTATTATAAAATTGCAGCTTTGTCTCTGGAGAACAATCCATGGCTGCAGTGTAAGCATATAAAACATAAAGCCAAGAGCAAAGCAAATGAATTCCAGTAACAGAACTGCTTGAATTATCCTCAGCAGTGACAAGCAACATAAAGCCTGCCTATTGAGGACAGCAGTAAGTTATATTTCCACCCTTTCACGCAAAAAACATAGAGTAAAAAAAAAGTATATTTGGTACAATAGCTGTAACTGACAACCATGCCAAGTAGTCCTGGAAAGAATTATCTGCAACAATGCTCTGAATAATTTCCATCATCCCATCTGTTAATAAAGATGTAATGAGAGATAGTAGTTTAATACAGCGACACAGTGGTTACAATGTAATTATTACAGCTTTTACTGTTTTGGAAATCAGTATGTTACATTGTAACAAATGGGTTACAATCAGAAGTATCAGAAATATAAATAAATAAATAAATAGAAAAATAAAACTAAACCAGCAAGTTGCACAATAGCAAGGAGACTTCAGAAGCAAACTCAAGAGGCTGCTGTAGAAACCTGATTTAGCAATCGAGTCTTGGCACAGCTGCATAAACCAGTGAGTGTTTCACACACACGGGGCGGAGTGTTCAGTGTGGAGAGAACGAGAGAGAGGAGGCACAATAAAATAACAATTGCTACTCGTACTGAAACAGTTCAACACGATACTTGTTTGAGGTTTGTCCACTGTTTTGTCTGTCTATTTATTTTGGCCAACGTGCCATTTTGCTTTGTTTCAACTTTTTATTTATTAATAAAACACGTGCCTCAGCACTTTCATACCCTGCAGTACTGACTGGTTGTCCATCTTTATCTAGGTGTGATGCTACCACCACCCAGCCTGGTCGCAATGACCCATGTTCACTTTCTTCATTCATCCCTTTTTTAGTCCCAATTTATTTGATTTTTTTTAGTATTCTGTACTGGAAATTTACTCTAGATGTTGACCTTACTGAAGTTCCTGCCTTTAGTTGAGTAAGTTAGTACCACAGACAATTACAAGGTAGTTCCTTTGTCTAAACACGTTTCTAAGACAAATTAAAACAGCACAGGCTTTCAGGGTCTGTTTCTATAGCAAGCTCTCAGGTTTCCACTTTAATGAAAAAAACAATGCCTCCTCTGTAATTGCTTACGGTGGAAAAAGAGACAGCCTAGTAAGCATTAGGATTTCACACCATTACAAAACGTCTAAGGCTGACAGAAGCATAATTACCCTTCAACTGTTTTCCAGATTGATTCACCATTGCGCTTCTTTTAGATTTACATCTAACAGCAGACTTAACCCATACCCCCCCACTGAAAATGTGTTATTCTTAAGCAAAAAGACAATAACTATCCTAATAAATAATATTAATTCAATATTTATATAACTACAGTAGCTGTTACTGCAAGAGGTCAAAAGGTCAACACAGAAACGTAGAACATCTAATATTTATTCCCCCATAACGGTTCTGGTTCCCAGCAACCACTGGCAGTGCTGATCCAGTGTCCCTGGTGGCTTTATTATTAGTAGTATTATTTTGTTATTACATGTTTCAGCAATATTTTTACCACCTTGTTTTCTTTACCTGAGCTACAGTAGGCTTGTAGATGTGACGTTTAACCTCCTGCTGCTGAAAGTGTGAGCTAATTTATAGGCAGGGGTACCTCGAAAGGCAAGGCCAAAGAATACAGTATAGAATATGCATAATGCTGTACTGCTGTCCAGTCTATATTTTAATAAATAAATTTAATGACTGAAATGTAAACACACTGAAATGCAAAAAAAGGTTTAGTCTATGAGTAAAGTTCACATATAATAGCATAAGAATGTTGTTAACAGTTACCAGAAAATCATATTTTAGTATAAAATGCACTAAAATGATTTAGAAATGCACTAAAAAGATTTAGAAGTGAGTAGTTTTTCGAGATTTACAATTATACTGTATTTACAGTATAATTGTAAAGCTCGAAAAACTACTCACTTCTAAATATTTTGTAGTCATCTTTGTATTACTTTAGTATAAATACATGTTAATTTGGATTCATATGTTTTTTTTTTCTGACTTTATGTGAATGAAAAGACACACATTTGCCCGTTTTCCCATTGGAAATAGTGATATTTTGAAACATCACTGTCCTGGTCACAAAAGCAAAGTTTGTAAGGAATACTAGCCATTTTCTATACTTTTGAGGCATAAGCAATTAGGAAATAATACTTACTATCCAGGAACAAATTTTTTATTTTTTTTGTTACACAGTGTTATCAAAGACAATGATAAAAAACAGATCTTCCCACCACCCCACCCACTTTAAACATTAAAATACAAAAGCATGGAAAATCTTTATATTTTGACAGAAAATGACGGATTGTGATGCTTCTTTATGATGACAGTTCCTTATCCGTACCAGAGTTGCAGTGCTGAGACGATATTTGAGCTAGGTCACAATATCTGGCACACTGCAGCAACCATAGCAACAGGCTTCTAATACAGCTGCAGATGATGACTTAGATCTGAGAGTCAATGTGGACAAAAGTTGCAACAAATTGCTGTCTGATCAAAGTCCACATAAAATGCAATCCTTAGAAAAGAAAATCTAGTCTGCAGAAAAATGTCTTCTGTTGATAACCTTGACATATTGAAACCAGGTAACAGAAAGTAAACCTTTTTATAATGTAACCTTTTATTTGTTTTGCATACAAAAGCTCAAGCTACATGGTGTTTGGATGCAATTGTAGCACGGGAGTATGACTTTAAAACTTTAATAGTTATTAAAAAAAAATCCTATGATCTTGTATCTTATCTCATCCTTGGGAGACACCTCGAGCAGCTGGAGCCAATGAAGTTTATGCTTTTTGTGGATCAACTTGTTTTTAAAGGTGAAAAGTTGAGCCTAAGCCCCTCAATTAAACTAGAAAAACCACATGTTGCTGGCTTTCTGTTCCAACAATAACCATTACAATCAGAGCACCAGTGTGGTTCTGTTATCACCAATGTGATCAAATGCATACAGCCTTATCATATAAAGTGGGCAAACTACGAGCACATTTATTCCAATGCTTGGAACTGAATAATGTCAATATCAGTGCACACATTAACAAAGCTAATGTATTTTCTCCAAAGTGTTATTAGCGCCATTTATTTCTGAAATGAAAATTTCTGAGAGAAAAAAAAAACACACATCTTTTAAAAAACTAGAAATAAGAAATATAAGAATAACAACGAGGTCCCTCATTCAATTCCCTGGGTGCTCTTTTCAAGCTTTGTAAATTGAATGCAGTTTTTTTTTTTTTTTTTTTTTTTTTTCAACTCATTTCAAAATAAATGGTGCAAAATGACAGTCTGAAGTAAATTGCGTTGGGAAAGCCTTTTGTTAAAATGGGTTATTTAGCACATTATACAATCATGTCAGATGTTTTATGTTCCCTTGTGCTTGAGTCTTAAACTCTGTCGAGACATTACTTCCAGAAAAAGAAAAAAAAAAAAGTATGTCATATTCTAATTATATTCATAATTTTTATTCCAGTGATTGCGTTAACATATATACCAAACTGCTCTAATCAGCTGAAATATTACAACCTACTGCAGTTTGTACAGTTACTTCAGGTTTGCATTATTCCTTTGAATTATAGTCTGTGTGTCTGGAATATTTAAGTTATAACTAAAATAACAATATATTTACTTTACATTAATACATTAATAATTCTGTTTCAGTTATAATTGCATTCATCATTTTGAAAGAATCCCCAAATGCATCCCTTACCCCATCCAGACTGGTATCGGAGAGGAAGAACTAAGTGCATTTTTATAACCTGACTATTAAGACAACTAAAACAGGGCCCTTTCTGTACCCCATTTATGAAACTTAAACATATAACAAGTAAAAACAGAAAAGTATGTTAAATGTCAAGGATTCAAACAACAGGTTTTTGGTCTGTCGCTGTATCAGTGAATTGCATTGATTTGCTTATTATTGCACTATGGGGATCCCTGTATAAGCCTCTACATTAAAAACGTACAAAGTTAATGTAAACTGCAAGGATATCTGAAGCACTGTGACGCACAGATTTGCGTCTCAACAGAAGAGATGCCCAAAAACACCCCAGTTCCTTCTTGTTTTTGTCTGGTCCGTTTGTTCCTTTTTGATTAGATAATATAAGGTTTGCAAATGATATCAATTGAGGAAACAACAATATGATCACATTTGAATTCTTGTGAAGAGGTTACTTGTTTCTACATTGACATGTGTATGCGCATCTAGCTGCAATCATTTTTTCACACCTTTAGATAGTGCCTTGTACTTTTTAATATACACTGCATTAATTTTGAAGGCAGAATACATATATAATGACCTCAGTGAGATAATCACCTTCCACTTCATTTCTATATATCACTGGGGTTTCTAGATGTGAAATGATTTACAGAATAGAGGTGGTACTCTTCTGTATGAAATACAGCTTTGCAGGTTCCCAGTGTATAGTAGCAATATGTAATGCATACATTGTGCAGATCAAGGGAGAAGTAAAGTAGTTCCTTTTCTCTGGGGATCAGGCAGTGTTCATCTCTACAGAGGGAAAGATCATCTATTCATGGAGTAGCCTTCATAGGAGAGGGTTTGCAATGCGGTTCAAGCCAATACGCCTTCCGTCCACTGGACAAGACACATACGGCGTGCAATAAAGAGAATAGACAGCTCGTCTGGATAATAAAACATATTGTTTGGTTGCTTAGTAAAAGTATCAGACAGGTTGCTTACTAAGTTTTTTTTTTTGTTTTGTTTTGTTTATTGTTAGTTTTGCATGAAGACAAAAAAATAAATCCTGAAACTCCCAACACCTCAGATATCAGATGAGTTTACTTAAAAATAAATGGTAAGGGGATATTTTCCTGTCCTTGGCCTTTCCACTTGTACCATCTGCAGCACCAGCCTAGTTAAGCATCCTCTCTCCGTGCTGGGGCTTAATAGGGACCCTTATGCTGGTGTAGAGAATTCTATTTATTTTAAGAATAAGGCTGATGTTTTTTGCATGATGAAGCTGAGCAAATGAAATTTCTATATAAAGGTCATTTCAGTTATTAGAAACAAAAAAAAAATATTGATCATAGCAGAACAAGCAATAGAATCAACCACCAAGAGGAATCAACCAAACATTAAGAAATTAACTTGTATCAAGAAAAAAATAAGTTCTAATAAGAGCTGTTTTACCTCTGTGTTAGTGATGATCAGGAATAAATACAGTAAAAAGGAATACTTTATAGTTTAAAAACATTCCAGCTCTAGCACACATGCATATTTTTGTAAAGCTCTTCATTTTAAGTTTGTCTTGTCTTGTCTTTTTTGGCAAAACATTGTTGATTTATAAATCTAGTTTAAAATCTTGCACAGTGGAAAGACATTGTCTCCAGGGGGAAACTCAAGTTGAATGAAGTCTGGTTGTCTGCATGTGCAGGAAGATATTAGTAATGGATCCATCTTATCAGTATATTATATCAGCATGACCTCCAGCTTGACAAAGCATTATAACTTAACTGTCACTTCTCTTAGTTTGGAGATCACATGAATACATATTCTTTTTTCAAGCCATTCTTAAAAATAATTTTTAAATATAAATAGGCGCATTTTTCAAAAACATTAAAAAAGCTAACAATGATACCCCCAAATGAGTCCCTTAAAAAGCTCACTTTTTTTTTACTTGTGCAAATTTTAAAGAAATTCATTGTCTGTTTCTAGTTTAAGTTTGCATAAAAAATAATAATGGTAAATGTACCTCTTTTTGACAGTAGGAAAACACCCATCAGATCATGATTGATTGCATGTGTACCAAAATCTGACCACTCTATAGTCCAGATCACAGCTTCTATCAAAGTGAAAAACAACGTCCACAAATTTGAAATTGAAGCCTATAATCTATAAACTTCAGGTACATTCATCAAACAGTATTCCAATTCCAAAATAAAATAGTGACAGACAAGATGACTTGGACTCGAATGATAGTGACTCTGACTCGGACTCGGACTCAGACTCGCAAGGACTCAGGACTCAGACTTGGACTCGAATGATAGTGACTCAGACTCGCAAGGACTCAGGACTCAGACTTGGACTCGAATGATAGTGACTCAGACTCGCAAGGACTCAGGACTCAGACTTGGACTAGAATGATAGTGACTCGGACACAGACTCAGACTTGAAGTCAAGGACTCGGGACTCAGACTTGGACTCGAATGATAGTGACTCGGACTCGGACTCAGACTCGAAGTCAAGGACTCGGGACTCAGACTTGGACTCGAATGATAGTGACTCGGACTCGGACTCAGACTCGAAGTCAAGGACTCGGGACTCAGACTTGGACTCGAATGATAGTGACTCGGACTCGGACTCAGACTCGAAGTCAAGGACTCGGGACTCAGACTTGGACTCGAATGATAGTGACTCGGACTCGGACTCAGACTCGAATGAAGTGACTCGGGACTCAGACTCAGACTCGAATCATAGTGACTCGGACTCGGACTCGGACTCGAAGTGATAGTGACTCGGACTCGGACTCGGACTCGAAGTCAAGGACTCGGGACTCAGACTTGGACTCGAAGGATAGTGACTCGGACTTGAACTCGAATGATAGTGACTCGGACTCGGGCTCGAATGATAGTGACTTTGAATATGAGAATAATATTGATTTTGACTAGCAGCAATGTTTACTTTATATACTGTAGATAATAAATTATTAATATACAAAAGGGCTGGTAATTGTAAGGCAACGTGTAAGGACTGGCGTGGAGCTTTGTTCATAGTTAGAATTAACGCATTTGTGGTATAAGCATTGCAAAATAAGGTTTCTTCATTACTCTTCGGTACTGTGGGTTTCACATAATGTGACTATTATTCACACTTTTTCTATTAAAAGCAAAAATAATGACACTTGGAATTGTTAATGATACCTCAATTACAGTAATATCCTCGTATTGTAGCATGCAGGATCATTATGTCGTTTCAGTGTCTCTCAGAACATTTATTTTTTTCCATGCTGATGACAGAAAGAAATATTACTTGCATGATAAACCACTAAATAACTGACGCAAATAAGCTTACAAAGTTAGCTTAATCTAATTGATTTCCTATTAAAAATGCAAATAAATATGCAAATCGAACTGTAGAAAGTTTATTTCCTGCCATTCAGGAGGAGAATATACAGGGATATGATTCAATTTCAAAAAGAAAACAGTGTAAATTATTCTTTTTGTTTATTTCTTACAACAGAAAGTTTGTGATTGATAGTGTGTGTTTAAGTTTGAGGGGATACTTCTAGTTGGAGCCATATACTCAGTGGGGAGCTGCAGGGACCCTTGCTGTTTCATATCTATATAGGTAAGGGTCAGATATGATTGATGCTTGTATCATTTGCTGAGATTGGATATTTCCACCTTGAGCTGCATTTGGTCAGCTGCTGTTCTGAAGTAAAGAATAAATAGAAAATGATCCTGTGAACTCTCACTGTCTTGCATACACATGGCTAACTTACAAAGAGGCAAGCTTATTGTATTAAAGACCATCATAATGATCTTCAGTCAAGACTGACAGGTCCACGTATTAAGGGATATTTCATATTAACTGTGTTAATTAGTCATAGTGGTATCCTTTGCCAGGTACAGTTACTCTGTATAACGTTAAGTCTATTTTAAGGGACACGGTGGTGGTGGTGATGGTGGTGCTGGGGGGGAGCGGGGTTAATGAAAATTGAAATGCTGTTTGTCTTATTATTATTATGCAGTATTTACATGCAGCTTCAGGCTCATATTAAATAGGGATGAATAAATCACAGTGTCAAAGCCCTGGGAAATCAAGTCAAACATAACCTATCAGTTTCCGTCTGCAAAAATGTTTTTTTTTTCAGGTGTTTTACATATTGTACTCCAATGCACTCTGTTTACCACATGCCTATAGCAGCATGTCCAGATCATAAAAGAAGATATGAAATATACATTTTCATTGTAGATTTACTCAGCTCTTCCTGTTCCACATCAAAGCTTTTTATTTATTAAAAAAAGTGCTGACCAATATAAAGCATGCTGTATGTTAGCAAATATCTCTACAATTTCATGCAATAGTTCTTAGCAATGGTAAATGCACACTCTGCTTGGTTGTTGATATTAGTGGAGATGGAACAGGTCGCACACTCCAAAAAACTCTTCCATATTCTTTAAGACATGATCACTGGGTTTTTTACTGAGAAAAATTTCATAAGAACATGTGTGTGTGTGTGTGTGTGTGTGTGTGTGTACTTATATATACATATGAGCAGATCAAGAATACAAGCATTTCAAGTTCATTCAGCAGAACAGCCAGCATTAAAAATAAAGGCATATATAAGCTTTCAGAAGAAACCAAATACAGTACTCATATAAATGATGGAATAGGTTCATTTTTATATAACTAGATTTGAGATGAGGAACTCAATTAATATTAAAAAGAACAGGAAATTAAAATATTAATATATAGAGAGCAAAGGAGATCCTTTTAACTACTAAGCATTTTTTTGTAATAAAAAATAAAATCCACTTATTGTGACCTGAAGCAAAGATACTTCAAGAAATGTCTGAAATGTAACTGTGTAAATGAAATTACAAAATGAAACGATCCCATAAGATGTTTTTTTTATTTTGTATTATTTAACAAATTAAATAATTTTAATGCTGGCCAAATCTCTATGCAGCATGAAACAAAAATTACATAATTTATAAAAAAAAACTTTTTTTCTTTGGAAAAATTCCTCCATTTTAAATATTTAATGCAATACCAGTTTACTAAGTCATAGTACTTGTTTAGAAGTTACTGTTTTGTTGTGTGTGTCGGTACCATATCTATGAGCAACTCAATCATTTTTCATAATGGAAATTTGTGACGAAAAATGCTTATGCATATTTCAGGTAAAAACTCTCTCTGAATACTATGTTAAAGAGTAAGTAGCAGGGTTCCAAAACTTTATAGTGTTACACATCCCTGTGTGTTGCTACAACTGTGTTTTAACTTTCAAGTCTGTTTCAAAGCTCTTTTCAAAATGTCTGTTCTAGTACACTGATAGTTTAAGGATTATTGCCCACATTGTGCACAATTTTTTTATATGCCACCACCCCACCCCATCCCCATCCCATCCCCATCCCCATCCCCATCCCCTCCCGCGACACTTTATACTTTAACAGCTGTTTGTTTTCCAGATTCAATAATAATAATACTCTTTATATAGCACCTTTCATAAAGGAGCACCATCACAAAGCGCTTTACAAGATATGAGACTAGGGTGTATGGACTGTGGATCAGCTGCAGAGTCACTTACAGGAACGTCTCACCCGAAGGACGGAGCACAAGGAGGTTAAGTGATTTGTTCACAGTGAGTCAGTGGCTGAGCTGGGATTTGAACCTGTACATGTTAACCTTATACTAGATTTAACCACAAAAGTCCAGATAAATACAGAAATGTTAACAAACACATTCTTGCAAATTTTCAAAATTGTACTTTCAGATATAATTGATAAATATTGAAAACACATTTTATAAATGTATCCTTTAAAACCAACTCTATCAATCTTTTTTTTTTTTAACTTTTACATTTGGTGAGTCAGCATTTACCTAACAGATGAATCTGAAAAACATTATCGTTAAGCTGTTAAATCTCAAAAAAGAAATCCAGATTTTCACAAAATAAATATTTATTTTGCCAGCTAAATCTGAAGGTAAATGAGCCCCCACCCATTGAAGTGTTTGATTTGGCGTTGTGTGCTGAAGAGCTGCTTTTCCACTTTGGGAGACAATGTCTCTGTTTCCCCACCTCCTTGGCACACTACAGTGCCAAAAAAATTTACACATTTCAAAACTGTGTAAGTGTGTATATTAACAATTTATTTAACTTTTCCTTTACTTCTAGCCAGCGTTTGGTATAATGCTATGCAAAATGGATAAGATGCCCAATGCGTGCATCTGTCTCTTAGCAATTGAAGACACCATTGTATTCTGGATGCTGTAATTCATTCTAGGAACATGTTGACTGTGTTCCTAGCTCTTTCCATTTGAGTTACAGGTACCTGAACACACGTACTGATTTGCTGTGTGTCACAGCACTGGAGCACTGATGAGGGGGCGGTAGAAAGTATGCATACAGGCATGTATGACACCAATGGAAAGGTTGAGAACCCCTGATTTAGAGGACAGATCTCAAATCCCAGTGCACTTGCAAACATTTTGAAAAGAGCTTTAAAAAGCAGACTTTAAAATAATAGTAACTACATTTTATTTATTTTTCATACATTTACAATGTTCCGTAGTTTAAGAATATAAGAAAGGTTACAAATGAGAGGAGGCCATTCAGCCCATCTTTCTCGTTTGGTTGTTAGTAGCTTATTGATCCCAGAATCTCATCAAGCAGCTTCTTGAAGGATCCCAGGGTGTCAGCTTCAACAACATTACTGGGGACTTGGTTCCAGACTCCCACAATTATCTGTGTAAAAAAGTGTCTCCTAGTTTCTGTTCTGAATATCCCTTTATCTAATCTCCATTTGTGACCCCCGGTCCTTGTTTCTTTTTTCAGGTCAAAAAAGTCACGTTTAAAAATGTGAATGCTTGAATCAGATCACCGCGTAGTCTTCTTTGTACAAGAGTGAATAGATTATTTTTTTTAGCCTATCTGCATATGACATGCCTTTTAAACCAGGAATAATTCTGGTCACTCTTCTTTGCACACTTTCTAGAGCACCAAAATCCTTTTTGTATCGAGGTGACCAGAACTGAACACAATATTCTAGATGAGGTCTTACTAATGCATTGTACAGTTTTAACATTACTTCCCTTGATTTAAATTCAACACTTTTCACTATATATCCAAGCATCATGTTGGCTTTTTTATAGCTTCCCCACATTGCCTAGATGAAGACATATCATCAACATAAACTCCTAGGTCTTTTTCATAGAGTCCTTCTTCAATTGCAGTATCTCCCATAACGTATTTATAATGGTCATTTGTATTGCCTGCGTGCAGTAACTTACACTTTTCTTTATTAAATATAATTTGCCATGTGGCTGCCCAGTTCTGAATCTTGTGTAGATAATTTTGAATGACCTTTGCTGCTGCAATGGTGTTTGCCACTCCTCCTATTTTTGTGTCATTTGTAAATTTAACAAGTGTGCTTACTATACCAGAATCAAAGTCATTAATGTAGATTAGGAAGAGCAGAGGACCTAATACTGATCCTTGGAGTATTCCACTGGTTACCTCGCTCCATTTTCTCCTTTTTATCTGGTTTCTCCTTTAATCAGTACTTTCTGTTTTCTACATGTTAGCCACTCCCTAATCCATGTGCATGCATTTCCTTGAATTCCTACCATGTTCAGTTTGAGAATTAATCTTTTATGCGGGACTTTGTCAAAAGCTTTCTGGAAATCTAAATAAACCATATCATGCTGCAAGAGTCCATTGTTGATGTTGCATTTTCAGATAAAATCAAGTGGGTTAGTTAGACACGATCTCCCTTTCCTAAAACCGTGCTGACTGTCTCACAGGATACTGTAACAATATAGTTAATTTTCCATTTTGGATCTTATTATAGTTTACGTATAATAGAAGTCAGGCTTATTGGTTTGTATTACCTGGTTCGGTTTTGTTTATTGGAAGAAGCTTGTGAATGGAAGTCAAATTACACAGAACAAGATGAAACTTGTGATTGTTTCAATATTGAATCCAATCATCTTTTTTCCACTATGAATAAATGCATGCTGCGCCAGTGCTGTGAAATGAATGAGAAGTTATGATAGATTTGTGTCATGACGTGTCTGAAAGGGGAAATTGTTAAATTAATAATAATACTACGAATAATGTTGCACTTGGCAGACCTATAAAGAAAATACGTGCATCAAAAATGTCTGAAGTAAAAGGATTGTAATTTACAGTCCCTGTACCTGCCCGTCAGTGAAGCAGCATTGTCTAGAAGACACAGCTTTAGAAGAGCAAAGAAACCTTTTACATTGAAACATTTTGGTAACACTTTACATTACATTTCTCTAATTACTCTTTATTTACATTGTAGTTACTTAGTAAATACATGTGTACTTACACATAATTGCAATGCTATTAGGCATAGTTACAATGTACTTAATGTGTAAATCTTTTTAAACGATATAACCCTAACCCCTTTCCTGATTCAACTGTGTACATATACATTGCAAAAATAGAGTTTCTTGCCACCAGCTGTCAATCACCAGCTAGTCTAGCTGAGTCTCAGGTTTCTTGGCAGGATTAAAAGCATGGGCTTACTTCGCTTTCCTCTTAAGGGGCATCAGGAATGTGGATAGCAGCGAGGTGATGTTGGATATTTTTTTCCAGTATCTGGTACAAACACATTTCAGACTCATTCACAGAATATAGATTCAGCCAGCAGCATGAAGTGCATCAATTACTTGACCTCTAAAAGCAACATAGAAATACTTTCTGTTTCTTTCTGGGTTACATTACCGTACAGTTGTGTTACTTTCTGTTCTGCTGGTGTAACATGCAGTGTAAATATAGTCGAGTAAAGGTCACACCATCTGAGCTGTTGTTTTAATGTTAGATCGGAAACCTTGTGACTCAACACGAGTAACAAGGAAAATAAACTCCACTGTGACTGTCTAATGACGGTTAATGGGCAATTATACAGTAGCTTGTTCTATTTACAATAGTTGTTTTGTTTTTTTACATGATGGAAGAACATTGGCAGTAGGCTGTGTTATCTTATTGAGAGAACAGCGATTTTATTTATTTTTTTTAATTTAGTTTGATTTAACGTTGCAGGCAGCAGACCCATTGAATCCAGTCCATATGATTCTTGAACCTACAGTCCATGCAGTTGTTGAGCCTGTCACCCAGCTTTGTTTCCAAACCCAGGCAGGTCAATTTTATTAACAGCAATACCACCTCATTGCGAAACAATCATCGACAAACAGTACAGTCCTCTTCCAAATCTCATTCTTTCATAAACACTGCAAGAAACACCCTGGAAGTGAACGGCAGACACAATGAAACAGAAAGTCGATAACCGGTTGTTAAAAGAGGCAATGCTGTCAGCAGACATGCTGACAGCTCCAAGGCTGACTCCTCCCATGGCCCTGCTGGCAGCGGAATGGCTCTCCATCACACAAAAAATACTTTTTGAAAAATAATTTTAAAAATGCAATCCTTCCTGGTCTGATTCATGGAGTCGTTGTTTATCCCTCTTCTGACTCCATATGTGTCACGGATGGCTGGTGGTGACAGCAGACAGAGGACACAGTCAACAGTGCTGGGATATGAATAAATGCACTGATGCACTGGTTTAATAATTAAACAAATAAAACAGTTGAACAAAATACAGAACAAACAAAACAAAATGATCGAGCTCAAAGCCAGTGGAAGGAGCCCTTAGGACACTGCAAGCTCAAAGCCTGGGAAAGGCAGATATAGAGCAAAATGGTAATGAAGCAATACTGGAGCAACAGAACCCTGAACCACGAGAAATGATTGCAAACAGCATTAAATAGTAAGGGCACCTCCCTTTTTGGCAAATGAAACAACGGGGGGATGAAAGGCACTTGTATAGCACAGAATGTTTAGTTGTGGCTATACTCCACATCCTACATAAAAGCCAGGCTCTAATGATATCATATAAGAACCTACCTCACAATCTTCATGTCTAATGCTACTGCAGAGAGCAGCTTTCCATGCCTGAAAACAGACCTGCGATCATTCATGATTACGGCTGTAATCTTTTCATTTCTCTGCATGTGTGAGGGAACAAACACTCTTAAGTTCTACAGTGGAGTTTTGAATCTGAAACTGTTCTACAGAGTAATCTTCCGTACTGGAATTAGCAGCAGACTTGTCAAGAGTTAAATTGATATTGATTTCCTTAACATTTCTAGAATTGTCGTCCGCCAAGAAGTGTAATTTGTTGTGGCAGTTTGGATAACTAGGGGGCTGCTGTAAAGTGAATTTGAAAAGGACAACAATCCTTTGCACTTAGAGATGATACGTTCTGGCAGATAAGCAGCACACCTTTGATCCACCACCCGACATGCTTTTGGTTGGTTTCGACAAGACGGATCCAAACTGAGCATGACAGCATCAATCTGTCATTGGGAGTCCTTTGTGTTCTTTATCGAATTGCAGGGTACTGATTGTTTTGATTGTTGAAATGGTGATGCATCATTACATTTTTTAAGGGCAGTCAGGATCACACATATCGTTAATGGCAAGCAGAAATAATAAGCAAAATGTAGCATTTTTGGCACTTGTAATAATTTGTCAGTTTTTTCTCAAGCTTATTATATTGTAGGCGTGAAATAAAAAAATAAAATAACAGCGGTTTGGAATCCACTGATCTAATTTACTCGGGGCCTTGTCTCTTTGCACAAGGGTTTTATATGACAGGTTTGGAGAAGTCGGTAACAGGATAAATAACTAAATGTACTTTGGTGTCTAGGGTTAGTTATCATTAAAGGACCCATGTGGGGAATGTCTGTATATTAGCTATATCATATGTGAACACTCCAAAAAAGAAAAGGCACCCAGGGCCAGCCTACATTTACACCACGATTTTGTTCAGACACACACACACACACACACACACACACACACACATATATATATATATATATATATATATATATATATATATATATATATATATATATATATATATATATATATATATATATATATATCCCTTTCACATATATATGAATGCAAAGCAGACTTAGGCCTCCTTTTCCTATCACATTACCAATTAGATTTTCTATGATAACACAGAAAAAACATGCAAGGCTTTTTTTGTTTGTTTGATAATAATCAAATCAATACACGTACCATATGTAAAGATTAACACGGGCAACTGTGCGTAAACATAACTGTCAGATAAAAGGCTTCCGGTATTGAAGTCCAGTACAGAATGAGGCTTCAGTTTACTTCAGTCAGTATTCAGAGCTGCTCAAAGATGAAAGAACGTTTATTATTATTATTATTATTATTATTATTATTATTATTATTATTATTATTATTATTATTAATAATAATAATAATAATATACAGTGTCAGAAAGAAGCGATACAATTACGTCATGCAGTCTGTTTCTTTTTGGGTATTCATATGACACGAGATAGAATTTGCTTCCTCCCTCTATCACCATCCAAGAAAAATAAATAAGTGCAAATGTTATTGTCTTGGTGACAGCAGGTGACTGACAGGCTGTACTGGTCTTGCGTCTATATGAATACACACATTTTCTACTTTAAAAAAAAATGCTTTAAATATCCAGGGAAACTACTGTGGCAACAAGTTCAAGTATATCTCTGACTTCCTGAGTGGACAGATGAGCTGAGAGCACAGGAAATCAATGTAGCCAACCTCCACGATTTAGAGCTTCAGGGTTCAGTTCGAGATGCAACCTTTTTTAGGAACAGTGCCAGCACCTCCAGACCTTTGCTGGAGCCCCAAGAGCTTGTTGGAAGCTCTCTGTATTTCATACGGTCGTGTTTGCTGCAGCTCGGCTTTCATGCATTCTTAATGCCTATCAGTGCTTTTGTAATTATAAAAGTTATGTATCATTAGGTTGAGTCATATAGTTTAATCTGGATCTGCTTTTTTATTATATTATATTATATTATATTATATTATATTATATTATATTATATTATATTATATTCAGACCAATGGAGCAGAAAACTATATTTGTGTTCCCGTAAAACGAGAGAAATGGTCTTTTCGTTATTTCATAGCACATCGAGCAATGGGTTGACAGGCTGATTTTTTTTTTTTTGGGGGGGGGGGGGGGGGGGAATCAGGGCTTGGCCAAACCCAAAGATATTTTGCCTTCCCCTCCCCTTCCTTTGTATGAGCAATGGAAAAAAGCACAACCACAAATCCATTCTGAAAAATGGGTTCAAAATGCAAATCGATATGAGAAAAGTCCTGTGAAAAGTCATGTGGACCCTGAAAGAAAGTGAAATTAGCATTCAGTCCCAGTAAAAGCACAATACTGGGAAAGGTGTAGCATTTCCAGTGACTGCATCACATGGTGAGCACATCTAGATGCAAAACAGAAAACCAGATACAATTTAGATAGAAAGAAATGACAAAATTAATTTGAAAGCCGCCCCCTTACATTGTTGTCAAAGATGTAATGTATTGTGTACCTATGTGTGTGTGTGTGTGTGTGTGTGTGTACTGTATATATAAAAATGAACTAGAACATCATTGAGTTGAAAGCATCTTGTTAATAACACAAGTGTCTCAGATGGAAGTATCTTATTCTGATGCATTGCAGAAAAATGGGGACCACGTCATACAAGAGGTTAATACTAGGAGGAGCATATTGTGTCTGTATTTTAAACATAAATCTAACAAATGCGAGAAAGTGCAAATCGTTTCAATGCAACGCAATGATTTATCAGAAAGAAATCTATGGTACAAAGATGGTCCCTTTTTATTACTGAAATCAAATGCCCCTCAGAACAATTGAAAATATCTCAGTAAGTTAATCTTACAAAGATTTCTGGAGCTCAGTACAGCTGACCTGTTTTATTCATTGAGCCTGAAGTCACATTTACATGAGGTCCCTGACATTAAAAAACGGCCAATTGTAAAACCAGACTGATGTCTTCAGAGAGATGAAATAATTTGCCCATTCCATCAATCCAGGAAAGTAAGCAGTGAGTTAATGCTGACCTTTTTTTTGTGCCTATTCCCAGCACTAAGGGTTTCTTGTGTAAAAGTCTGCTAATCGACAGCAATGCATTCTCGTCACATTGAGGAGTAAACTCATAAAGCGCTGATCATTCTTCATGAGCAGGGGCAATGCTTTGTTTTTATCTTTCTGTAATCCACATTAGTCACTCTGCCACAATTAAATGCTGCTTTGCTACTTTTAAAAGTAATTCAATAACACGAATTCAAAGTCAGTTCTCATTACCATCTTAGTCCGACATATAGGCAAAGCATCAGAGCTCAGAATCAATACATTCAAATGGGACTTTAGGGACCCACACATGTAACATAAAGCATTGATTTATTTTCTTCCCTGCAAGTATATGATACACTTCAATGGTTCATTTTGACACCTCCATGTGTACTAGAGAACAATGGAAGTGGGATAAAAAACTAAACTATGTTTAGCACAAATTGCACATGCGTGTAAAGTATTGTATACATGCCTATAGTGTGAGAGTCGGGCAAGACAGATCCATTCTTTATATTCACCCTGTGATGCTTACTTCTGATTCACATCTGAATCCATGCTTAGACACCCCTCTATATTACTGTTTTTTAAATTAATTTTCATATGCAGTATGTTGTGTTGCCAGACAGGAAAAATAATTGCATTTTGTACAAGAAAGGGAATCTACAGTAGAAGCATGAATAAAGTAGCTTGGCTCATGATAATATTTTAGTTTGGTTATGTGCAGGACAGTATGTTGTTGAATGCAAAGAAAATTGGCAGTAAACAGTAAATGATGGGCTAGACTAGACTGCAAATGTCTTCTTTGATTGACAGTCACTGTAGCTCCTCAGACCTCTCTGTCTCTGCTGCTCTGTGTTGCTGGCTGCATGTTCTGAGTCCATCACTCCCAGATACTGGAATGTGTTGTTTAACTGTAACTATCTCCTTCAGCTCCCTCATCTGTATAGCAGGTGTCAATAATACCAGCATATTACACACACCAAGGAGCAGCATTTATTAACCATTCATTTAGAACGAATATTCAATTGTTTTAATGTATTACATTAAGCTAACTGACAGAAAAAGAGCATTGACATTTTAAATGACCCTCTTTTTCCAAAGCGAGTAATTAAATGGATACTTTGTTATTGGATCTTAAGGATCTTTAAAATGACCAGCCATAAGTGCTGCTTAGAAACCATTGAAACCTTAAAATATATATATATATATATATTATATATATATAATATATATATATATATATATATATATATATATACACACACACACACACACACACATATATATATGTTTGTGTACTATAACAATCCTTTTTATTTTGTGTTAAATACAACCTTGTTGGATTTAATATGATTTGTATTCTTCAGAAGCCTATCTCTGTGATACATGCTAATTAAGTTAGAATAGAATTCCCCATCCATTATGTCAATATGTGTCAATGCATAATTGTTCAGCACACTGCGATGGGTCCTACTGACCCATACTCTCCATTTTATATTGAGTAAATCCCTCTGGTAATGGAAAGTTTGTGTAGGAAATTATGAGGTTATTCCATGGAGCACCAATCAGGCCAGAGTTTAAAGTCCTCCAGTCACATGACAGTCAATGTACGTTACTCAGATACGGTTACTTGCCTGAATATATTATTACCATACAGGGGCTAGACCAGGCAACATATACTACACTAAATGTGTAGAGCAAGCTTACATTTGTGATTGCCTAATAAAGGATGCATGAAACTATATCAAATCGGAGCCCACATAATATAACAATTACTGAGACAAGATGTGAAAGACAGTGTGATCCATTTGTTAATGGTCCAGTTTTATTTAGTTGGGCCTCTCTTTCTATCTCTATCTCTCTCTCTCTCTCTCTCTCTCTTGCTGCTTTCCTCTGAGTGTCAGGGAGCTGCTGACACAAGGACATATGCTCTTACCATCTAGTAAAAGTCACGTGTTTAATATAGTTTGGCCCACACTAGTTGTGACTAGCTTTTTTATGCATCAGTTATTTAAATTTCAGATTTCAGTCTCTCAAAAGAAAACAATAAAGTAGGAAACAGGTACCGGTATGTACATTTATATGGAAATAAGTCTTTTATAATGCAGAATATGTCTCTGCATTATAAAAGAGGAATTGTCAAAATGATCCATGCCTTGTGACTGGGTTTGTTCAATACAACGGCCCTTTAATTCTACGCAAATGTATTCAAGCTTTCCTTGAATGTTTCATATTTGAATGCAGTGGTGTTCCTAAGATTTAACTGCAAGTTACAGTACAATAGATAATTCATTTTTGTAAAAATGTTAATAAAAAAAGGTTAATGTTCTCTTTCTGTACGGATACTGTGTAGACGCCATGAAACATGTTCACATTAGTGGTATGTTAGGAATAATAGTCATTTTAAAAACAGCAGCCATTGTTCTGCTGCCCAAAAAGAAGGG
Source organism: Polyodon spathula (assembly GCF_017654505.1). Classification (NCBI taxonomy): domain Eukaryota; kingdom Metazoa; phylum Chordata; class Actinopteri; order Acipenseriformes; family Polyodontidae; genus Polyodon; species Polyodon spathula. The sequence continues at coordinate 1,731,208 of NC_054546.1, read as the reverse complement.
GATACAAGAAGCATGCTGAAGTTATACAAGTGTGATAATAGTGTGAGAAACTTAGGATGAAACTTTGCCAGTGGCATCAGGCGTTTTAATGAAAAGTATACTGCACTCTTAAGATGACATTTTCAATGCAAAATATTAAATTAATAATTCATATTCATTTTCATATTTGTATACAATAATTTACATACAGTACAACATATGCAAAATCTTTTATATTACATTCATTTGTTGTTTTGATGTTACCAAGATAAAAGTGTGTGTTGAATAATTGCTTCCAAAAATGTATAACTGTTAACCCCCTTTGGTGCAATACAAATCAAATGTAAACACCGGTAAGAATACATAAACTCAAATATTCTGTTCAGCAATTTACATAATGCTGACAAATACAGAAAAAGGGTTACAAATATGTTAATTATAACATTGTATAATGCGAAAAAATTGATCTTTCTTGCTTATTACCTAAGGCAAGCAAAGGAGTACTTTCGTTTTATATAAGAAACATGTAGTCTTGGATAATGAATTACGCAAGGGGCATGGTTCACTTTAGCACTCGCTTTTCAGTGTTCTAAGGGCTGTGTTGCAGATTACCAGGTTGCACACATAATATTTTCTTTTAGTATTCCATTCACTAACATTTCTCTATAACAATAATTATCCATCTAAAATGCATTCTGTTACCTCTTCAGAATAGTTGCTGCCAAATTCCGTTCATATACATTCCATGCATGCGCATGCATTCTTGAGTTTGAACCCTAAAGTGGTTCCTCTAACACTCCTATCAGAGATAGAAAATCATTGAGTGTCCCTTGGAACTAATTACTATTCCCAGGACTGAACAGTGGATGTCAATTAGCGAATCAGAAAACCGAAGAGTTAATGCCCCATAATGACTAAACAGAGACTATTACAGTTACAAAACGTTACATGATTCATGGTGTCTCCAAAATGGAGCATGGAAGATGCATTTTCATTAAATGTACAGAGCAATTATGCAGTCAGGACTTGATCTGCATCAAATTAAAACCCAGAAAGTGGATCATCAAATCTTGACAGCTCTATTTTTCAAAGCCCTTTTCCCACAGCTAATATGATGGTTCGAAGAGGGGTCAAGTGCAAACGAATTACAATGCGTTGATTCTCAAGAGATGGCTGAGGGTTGATCTGTGGTGCCCTGGTGCAGGATCAGTCCAAACCCAGATATGTGTGGATTTGATCCCACACATACCTGCCAACGCCCTATATGCATACAGGAAGGTTGGCATAAGGCCTGTAGATACTGACTATCTCCTATGTCAATATTGGGTCTAGGTGGAACATTGAGCAGACTGCTATGAAAAGGCATGTATACAGAGTTTATGCTTACCAAAGGGAAATAAATCATCACGTGTGATTTCTAGATTTCTATGTCAATACATCTTGATGCAGGGCATTAATTTAAGTTCATGAAGGGCAAGGCAATATTGCCTTTGGTGGGCATGAAAATCCAAGGGCACCAAGGCAAAGAGGCAAAACAAAAATCCAACCCAAGGGCACCAAAGCGATTTTTTACTCATTCATAAAACAACTAAGAAGAAATACAAGCAGCCTATTGTTCATTATCTAAGCAGATATTGCTGCATGATCTGAAAATAAACAATAAAAAAGTTATATGGAAGTGATTGTCAAAAAAATTAAATGATAAAGGATGGATAAAGGCACTGCTAAGCAATTAATAATACTTATAATAATAAATTAATAAATGAATGAATGAAAAATAACATAATTAATAATAATAACAATAAAGCAAGCTGCATTTCAATGAATTGGGGGCTATAATATTAATTCTGCTGAATGGTTCAATTTGGACACTCGATTCAAGAAAAGAGTGGAATGCTGTTTTTGAGCATACACATTCTAACCCCTTCCATGAAAGCATATGTTACTAGTTTAAAAAAACAGAACTACTGTGTTTCAATTACTAGCGTTCTCTCCAACTTCTTTCATTACTCATGTCATAGCTATTACCTATTACCTACCTATTGTAAGAATTTGAACAAAATTAATTATTATTTAGTTGTGTTCATATTTAGCATGGGTGTTTCAAAGGAATAATTAGCAATTTATATACGTTGAAGACCCAAAAGGAGTTATAGTGTGTATTGCACGTTGTGTTTGAAAGTTTTGCAATTTTAAGCATAGAATCAGATATAACACGTATGATCATAGAATATATTTGTGTAATGTGACATTCGATAGCTGATTTTTATTAAACTCTAAATTAAAATATATACGGTATATATATTTGAAGGATATTCACAAATCTATATACAAGATGGCTTTACTTAATTTAATATAATGTGGTCCTATGGAACATTTTGATTTATATACACTGTGGTAATTTACCTTATTCATTAAAATTAAAATGGTATTTTGTTCATGTAAAGTACAAATAAACAGCTACTGGACCAAATTCTCACTACTAAAACATTGGGGAGGGGACTGGGAGGGGGTGACATTTGTCAGGGAAAGCAGTTATTATTATTTGATGTTAGTCAACCCACCTCGTTCTGACCTGGATTAAGGGATTTGTGAAGCACCTTATTATTGTGATTTACCCTTTAAGTCAAAGGGAGGATTCATGTTCCAATAACTCTTGATGTAAAATAGATAGGGTCTGATTTCAAACACATGCTCATCATCCAAGTACGACAGCTGCATTTCTTTTCAGTCTTGCATTAGTTTAAATTAATGATCCGTTAAACGGTTTGCTTCTGTGTCCTCAGTTGACAAGACCTTTTCACAGACCTTTTTGGTATACAATTTGGAGTGAAAGACTTTAACCCGAACACCTCGATTATTGATCGTAAATGGCAAGCTGTTTTGCAGATTGACAGTGAAGAATCCTGGGAATTTCAGTTTGTTAAATCTGTGCAGGTACCACCTTACTCTTCATTCTTCTTTTTTTTTTCAAACTTACATTTTTTATTAGTTTAGTTTATTTACATGAGAAAACAGGATACACATACATGTGTATTTATGACATTACAAAACCCAAGGCAGCAGTTTATTGTCCAGAATTTCCAAGCTCTGTTATGGGGTAAACTGGGATGTCTTTTATAATTTGTACTATTTGTTTCCAAATGATATGTTCTTCGTTATACATATCCACTAAACTACAAGACATTTTTTCAAGCAATAGCATTTCTAAGTATGAACAAAGCCATAAGTCCCCAGTAATTTTGTCAATATCCTTCCAGTTGATTGCAATGAGTCGTTTTGCTGTCACACATCCCACTGATATTAATCTTTGCTCAGATGTGTCCCATGACTCAAATAGTTCAGAAGACACCTCTTTGAGTCCTGCTGTACTATTCCTCCAGTAATCTTAGAGTCCCGCTGTACTACTCCTCCAGTAATCTTAGGGTCCCGCTGTACTACTCCTCCAGTAATCTTAGGGTCCCGCTGTACTACTCCTCCAGTAATATTAGGGTCATGCTGTACTACTCCTCCAGTAATTTTAGGGTCCCGCTGTACTACTCCTCCAGTAATCTTAGGGTCCCGCTGCACTACTCCTCCAGTAATCTTAAGAGTCCCACTGTACTACTCCTCCAGTAATCTTAGAGTCCCGCTGCACTACTCCTCCAGTAATCTTACAGTCCCGCTGCCCTACTCCTCCAGTAATCTTAGTGTCCCGCCGTACTACTCCTCCAGTAATCTTAGGGTCCCGCCGTACTACTCCTCCAGTAATCTTAGTGTCCCGCTGTACTACTCCTCCAGTAATCTTAGGGTCCCGCTGTACTACTCCTCCAGTAATCTTAGGGTCCCGCTGTACTACTCCTCCAGTAATCTTAGGGTCCCGCTGTACTACTCCTCCAGTAATCTTAGGGTCCCGCTGTACTACTCCTCCAGTAATCTTGGGTCCCGATGTACTACTCCTCCAGTAATCTTGGGTCCCGATGTACTACTCTTCCAGTAATCTTAGTTAAAGAATCATCTACCATGGACCAGCAGCTCACCAAGTTTGGACAAGACAAGACCACACCATGTGAACAAATGAGACACTTTCTTGATTACAGTGCCAGCACATGCTGGAGTATTACCTTATTCTTCATTCTGAAAGAACACAGCAAACTCAAGATTTAAAAAATCAAACCAGCCTCCAAGCATTGCTATTCCTTGACTAGATATTTTTGGGTACACAAATAATGGATGGAGAAACAAATGCTTCCCTCCATGTAAAAGGCTAGCTGTAAATATCTCCACATTTATTAACCACTGCTTGCTTTTGTACAGTAAATAGGACTAGCTATGCTTAGCCAACGTGCAGTTTAGTAACCTTATTAATTAACTTATATTTTAATAGTGGGTTTTACTATAGTGTCACAAAGGGCTTTAGCATAGATAAGTAAATATGCATAGTTTTTCATAAACTCTGCAGTTCAAAAAATACACAGAAACAATAGAAATAAGATAGGGCACACATTCAGTAATTAGGTATTAGTATTAGGTAAGGCAAACTGAAAAGAAAGCCAAATTGAAACGATCCGTGATTTGAAATATTGTGGTGTTTAAGGGAATTGAACAGATAGAACTTAAGTACAAGTTCCATAAGCACAAAATCATACACATTAAGGACATTAACATTTGCACTCTGCCCTTAACGCACTGGGCGGTTCATTTTGGGGTTGTCTACACATCCTGTTTACTGTAGTATGTGCACTTTGTGAATTTCTCACTTTCGTTGAGACTACTGTACTACTAGAACAATCAATGACAAATAAACTGTTTGATAAAATGTGGGTGTAATGTAAAGAATGGCTGGGTTGAGTGCCCCTTTGCTTAAGAATGTGTTGATACTGTGTGTGGTACCTGCTTACTCCTGCAAACACATGACAGTATTAGACTGCTAACCTAAAACAGTATACATATAAGCATACTGATGATCTTACTTAAAACAATTCATTGTATTTATTTACATTGGATTAAATAACAAATATTTACATAGAATACAATGCACATTTTTTTTAATATAACACCTTTCACACCATGGCATCTCTGAGCGCTGCACAAAGTTAAAAACAAAACAAGAGAGTAAATAGGTACAATAAACTCCACCTACAGCCAATTGCATAAAAGTACATTTTCAATTTAGACTTAAGTTTAAATTTAGTCCAGTGTTTCAACCTGCCTAATGTCAACCGGGATACAGTTCCACAGGAGAGGAGCTCAACAGCAAAAGGCAGCAAACAGCTTTCTGATTTGAGACGATTTTTTGGAACAACTAAGAGTCCTGAGTAGAGTTAGTAGTTCCTGGAGACAGGATGGCTCTAATCCATGAAGGTCTTTCTAAGTTATTACAGCAATTTTAAAATCAGTTCAGTAGCTCACTGGTACCCAATGCAAGGGCCTAAGCACTGGAGCAAAGCGTTGAGAAAGATGTGTGAGAGAGCAGTGTGGCAGCTCTGTTCTGAACATGCTGAAGCCTTCTGATTTTAGTAACAGGTATGCCAACAAACAAGGAATTGCAAAAATAATTGCCCCCAGGATTCAGGGGTTGACTACAGATCAAAAGAAGATGCACAGTGGGCTGCATTCAGGTGGAGACTGGCAGCGCATGGCATCATTTGAATGAAAAGGTGTGTGGGGGTTGAAATAATTTATAATACAAAACTAAAGAAAATTAGATTCGGCAGCACAAAAAAAAGCCATCATACATAATTATAGGCAGAAGACAAAATGCGAAGGTCGGAGCCCTTAATTTAAAGTTTATAAATAGTGCATTTGGAATGAAACAATATTGTGCCTCCTCATTCTAGCATGTATTGTTTAAATACATTATCCTGAATGTCAAGTGGTTCTCGTGTGGTATATTGTAGAAGCCATGGACAACATAAAACAACAGGGGAGTGCAAAGACGTGTACACGTTGCTCAGCTGTGTGCTTTGTCTCCTTTTTCACCGCTCTAATTGTAATGAAGCCCTTACTGACCTTCACATACTGTATGTGAACACACTGACCCCTGTCAAAGAATTCACAATGGGTAGAATATTACAAAAGGACTTGTTTTGTTTCTCCTTATGAAACATCATATTTCAAATTACATGCGAGACAAAACAGCATTTATTTAGTATTACTTTTCTTATATAAAAGAACTGATGTTGGGGGGGATAGAATATTAAATAAATAAAATACACAGATACAATATATAAAAAGCAGGTACTTTTTTGTTATCAAACAAAAATGTAAACTCTAAGAAAGTCTCAAGTTATTCTTGAACTGTTCCCTAGAATTGGACAGTTCTCAATCACTTCACATGGCCATTCCCATTTTTAGAACTGTCAAAAACCAGAGCTGTGCTACAAAACATTGTGCTACAATACCACAAAAGAGAAGCATCAAACCACCCTGATGACAGAGCAATGAACAAACATGAACAATGTAACAGCACAGGCAATTTGTTCAAACATGAAAGACTCCAGTTCAGTTTTTCTCATTAATCTGAAGTACCTTGACGTTAACACAATTTCATAAAGTACTATTACAGTGAATAAGAAAACAATGCACATTGAAAGCCAAAAGGGTTACACTGCAAGTTAATGGAGTGTGTGGGAGGATCTCATTATTATGGTCTACTGTTAAGAAGAGAGATTATTAACTATTTCAATGGGTTATTGAAGACCTTTTCAATGAGACCTGAAGCATTCAAACAAGATTTTCACATTCATTCTAATTAATTCCACCATTCTGAGTAAACAAATAATAATAATAATAATAATAATAATAATAATAATAATAATAATAATAATAATAATAATTCAAAACAAAATAAAAAATAAACTGCATAAACTTTACAAATGTAAATAGTGCTGCTCATCTGATTTGCCACCTTGCCTGTGAGTATGAACATGACTGGTAAATTTACAGAATCAAGTGAGTAGGCTGCAGGATATGTTTGTATCATTTTCAGTTTCTGGCCTCACATCCAGTGGTGTAGTCCTATATCTGAAGGTCCTGGAACGATAATAACATATTGATTTATCAAGAAAATTATCATATGAGTTCTCTTTTTTTTTATTTCTATAGTAAACGTCTAGCAGCACACGTGTCTGTGTGTCCGTGGCAGAATGGGTGTGTCTGAGCTGCCTATAGAAAATAGTATCAAAATTGGGTTCTGGCTGGACTGCACCTCTGACCTCTGACCTCTGATCAGGACCAATCTAATGCAAGTTCTCTTCTTATGAATGCTAAGCTCTAAATCACACATTATATATGTGTGTACAGCTATGGACGAAGGTTTAGCATCACCTAGAATTTTAGGATTGAGACATAATTGATAACCAAAAAACTATGTGAACACAATTGAGGTATTTTACTTATCATGTAACAAAAGAAACTACAAAATGATATTGCAAAAGCCTACAGGAAGCATAATAGCAGTACAGTATTTTTCAGTTTATGCAATTTGTTTTGTTAAGCATATGAAGAAATACCAAGTGGAATTTAATTCAATATGTTAACGTAACATCATTCAGATTAATTCGACTTTATGGAGCAAAATGAGTCAATTCTTTAGGGTCATACAAAACTTTTGGCCATAGATGTCTATTCTATGACTGTGGGGATCCAATGTTTTTATAAGCTTTTACACCCTGTGGGAGAGCCATCCTGGGGCTCACTCTTATGGCTTATCTTTCCACGAGAACCCCTTTGATGGTAGAACAAGCAGCAGCCATATTATAATCTATCTGAAAGAGAAAGTGAGGAGAATGAACGATACACATGTTCACTGAAGACGAAGGCGACATTTGGAATATGCAAGCTGGTGTTTTCCCTTAGTCAAAGGAGCAGTCCTAGCCTTTGCTATGCTATATTTAACAGCCCATGGCTTGCTTGATTTTAATGGAGTTTAAAATATATCTGTCCACCTGGTTAGATGTGATCTGTGTGCCGGATCCTTTAAAAGGCCTCTCCAGTTGCATTAAAGGGATTTTTTTCTTGCTGTGTAAAGTGCAACTCAAGCCTCCTGTAAGAGAAGAGGGCTGTTTTTGAATGCAAATGTGCTGCTCTGCACCCTTGATCTTACCGACACATGGGCAAGAAGAGACAATAACACTTCTTTTATCTGTTTTAAACTGTACTTTGCTTGAATTACAAAGCACGTTAAAAGAAAATGTAATGCATTTTCAAGTAACTAATTATTTTTGTAGAAGTGTAAGGAGCAATTACAATAATTTGCGCAAACAAAAAACATAATCTTGCTTGTCACATCTTCCCACTACACCCGGTCATATTTATTTTACATACAAAAGTATACTAACTAACGTTATTAATACTTGTCAAAACAACCATTGGTGTGTCTGTATGGACAGAGCCTGGGAGGTGACATGAGAGAAATATATGTCTTGTGGTCTTGAGATACCTTGTACACATGACTTACTATCTTAAGATAGCAAATCGTGTGCACGAGAAAAAATTCCAAAATTCCAATAGAAAACGCACAAATATATTGTGGTTTTTACTCTGTTCACTCTGAACCGCGAAACGAAATCGCTACGTGTCTCGTTTATAGAACTACACGGGGTGCCAGACTTGCCATGATAGCAACATGACGTGTTTTTGTGTTTCCAAGTTGAGTTTCCAAGTTAACAGTGGCACAACGGTTAAAATTTCCATGACTGCTTGTTACACAATTCATTATGGAGTCAAAAAGGTTTTCCACCTTAAGGTATGTTGTATTATAGCACACATATCCTTTAAAAAAAGCTAATGAAGTGCCTGGAGCTACATTGCTAGACATTACAAATGATATTCCCCACATCTTCAAACCTCGTTAAATATGATTCACTGCAGTTAAAACTTTAGAAATTAATCAAGGGGTTAAAGCTAAGGAATAAGGATCCCATATTTACAGGCACACTTGTTTATGAATTTGGAGTGTCCAGGTTTTGTTTTTTGTTTTAATCGTTGGCATTTCAGTTCTGCAGAGTATGCCAATATCTGCTGACAAGTGCAGCGTTCCATCTCTGCCACTCCAGGAAATACACATTAAACCAAAAATCTAATTCAGCAGGAGGAGGCAGAGGAATGAGTAACCTGCAGGTCTTGTTTTCTGGAGGAACAGAACATCCATTTACAATTTACATTTGCAATCTAGCTGTTCTTGATGCTGTGCCAGATTTGAAGCTTTGCTAACTGTATTAGCATTTGGTAGATCAATTCTCATGCCAGCTGTGAAATCTGTAAAACTCGTTGGTATAGAACCAGGATTCATGTTGGTCTGACTATGCATACAGGCGTGTGTGTACTGTATGCAGGTATGGGATAAAATGGAGTAAAGCTTACCAAATTGTCTCAAAACTTGGCAGTAGCATTAGAATATCAGATACTGGGGATATAGAGGGGTGTCTGTTCATGCCACATTTTTGCATTAATCTGGAGAATTGCTTATTAAATTGTGATTTAGCATTTCATTGCTATCAGTTCCATTCATATTCTATACTTGTCTGTAATACTGTTGATAAAGTGCATGGTCATCAACTGTTTTTTTTTTTTTAATTTACAGCCATGGCGGGGGATGATATACTTATGTATGATTATGTCATCTGTTTTAAATGGGAAGCATCACTTAAGGCAACACTCCAGACCACCGTGACATGCGGTTACAATGTTATTACACATCAACAAAGCATTAAATGCAACTATTCCAAATGTACAGTTCTGTATATAGATTCAAGTATAGAAATCATTCTCCTCCATTTATAGTACTTACCACGTGCTGTTACTGGACATTACTTATAAGCAAATAACTTGCTCTTAAATGTAATTATTTACTGGATTCTTTATTTTGCTCTTATTTGAATTTGATCTTATTGTACTTAACTGCTTTTAGCTGTAATGTGATATTCTGTAATGTGATAATTTGCAAGATAATTTGTAATGTGATACTTTGTAACAACTGTAAGTCGCCCTATATAAGGGCATATGCCAAGAAATACATAATAAGTAAATGAGAATGATTAACACTTACTCCTAATGGGCTTCAAGTATCCCACTAGCATTGCTTTTTGGGCTGTGACAAATGCTGAGGTTAAGCAAACTTTGCATTAATAAGCATCAGGACAGCATTTGAGTTTTTTCACCGGTACTGTTACTGTGGATGTTTTATTCACAAGAACGCCACACTGTGATCTTTGCTTATGGTGGGAGACTATTCATGCATGGTTATTAGTGTGTCCGCCTACAAACAACACTAAAAGAAAAGACATTACATAAAGTGCAGTTACAGGGCAACATTCGCAAAAAAAGAATGTAAAAAAAAAATCTATATTTTTCCCAGTAGAAGTCTCAAAAAATACATGCAAGAAATGCACAATGAAGTGATATCCCAAACCAATCAGTAACAATATAACCAGTACACCAGAGGGTGACTAGCAATCTCAAGCACACAGAGGGTCTGCCAGTATGGATTTGTAAAATGATTCTTTAACACAACATAAAACTGACAACTGCATGCTCATATTGTTAACTAAAAATGATTTTTCACTCGAATCAAAACCTCCTTCATGCATGAAGTATGTCATATATACTTGACAGAACTAAAGCAAGCGTGTTGGTTACAACAGAATATTCTTTAACCCATGAAGGCTTTTCTGCACTTTAATTGGGAAAGTACTTCCTACCTCTGGAGAAAAAAAAAACAATGGACTTTCTTGTTACCTGCAATATGATTTCTTTTTTGTTGGAATGATGTTCTTTTGGTAAATGGAAATGAAAATTTCCATTATATATGTCAAAACTTTTTGGTTTATACTGCAGCTGTTCAGTGGTGATGGTGACTAAGAGGTTCAAGTACAGCATAACCTTGAGTTTCAGCACAGCCACCTACCCAAGCAATACTCATGCAGCCTAGCTTGTGAATGGGTTTTTTTTTTATTTGTTTGTTTAATGTATACAACTGATTCAGGAGTAGAAAGTGCTCTTTTAGTAGTCATAATTATGATGACTCTGTCAGTAGCTCACTACCTGTACATGGTGGACTATAGAATACATGACAGCTTTTGTGTTCGGCTTTAATATTTTATTCTGCTTTGAATTTCCAAGAATACGCAAGAGAACTAGACCCAAGTCCATTATTATTCCCACAAATAAAGCCTTACCAGATTGTTAGAAGATGGTTGGGCGAGCCTGATCTTGGGATTTTGTAGGGGTTTGTGTGTGTTCTTCAGAGGGCTTGAGCGGACAGGGCTCTTGCAACCCTTGCTGTATGGACTTCTGGCTTCTAATTAATCATTTGTTTACAATCAAAGTGTTTTTCAATAATTTTCATTGAGCAGTACATTGCAACTTGTTTTTGAAGAAGTTGAGAATGAGATTGTGGGAAGTCAAATGCAGGTTAGACAGTGGAATAACAGAAGCATGCACTCGTGCACACACAACCTGTATACTATCAAAGCAGAGGTGGGGGCTCATGTTGTATGAATGATCGGCTCGGTTTATCTTTGGGCGGTGCCAATTATAATAGGAACGAAAAGTCACAATATTCTGAGAGACCAGGCAAAAAACAAACCACTAATCTCAGCATCAGAGAAACAAAAACACACTTTCATGGACACCAAAAAAATAAAAAGGGATTAGTGTGGACATGGCCCTAAATAGACAGTGGCATTCATAAACATGCTCTTAAACAAATCCTTAATATCTATTGAGCGCAATACAGAGCATCTACCTGTAACCCTCTTAATACCACAGAACATTTCATTCAGTTTCAATGTATTTCAAACTGCATCAAAAGGGGCACCATGTACTGTACTGAGCAACTGATAATTCACCAAAAGCATCAGAGCAGCTTGCTGCATGGATTCACTGGGGCTTAAATTTCCTGGACCAACAGTGCCCGTGTGAAATCAGGACATTTGATCATGCTGCTAAACAGACAGCAGAGATACAGAACAGTAAAACCTCTTCATCCATCTCCTCTATTCCAACCAGCAACTCCTGCACTGTCAGACACAACTTCAGAGATGTGCAGAGGACATTATCGAGTACTCAAAGTACTGCGACTGTCTAGAAATCCCCTCTCCATTTGTGACAGATTGTTTTCACTGGGCCCTGTAAACAGATTGTATGTTTTTCATGCAAGACTACCCTGTACTAAATGTGAAAATACAGGCAGTTCATTAAACTAAACTGCACTTTGCATTGACTCATTGGTGCCCAAACTCAATGAGCACACATCATGAACTACCTAATGTTACTTTAGGTGAGGTAGTTGAGCAGTGATAGCCAGGGTCTGTGTAACCTGTGTGTATGCTGTATTGTTAGTATAATCAGGCAGCAAATCAGTTAGTGTTTTCTGGCACTCAAAACAGGTTGAGTAATACGGCCTTTATACCACTTTGAATGGAACTACATGAATAAATGAAATACAGATGCCCATAGCAACCACGCTGTGAACAATGCTGGAAAACTGTTGGATTTAAAAGAAGAAAAAAATAGTCTATACACAAAAATATCATTAGAATCTTTGTTTTTAGCAAGTTGCTTTACGAGTAACTGGTTAACTGATACAGTGTAACTACTTCCAATTACCACACACAAAACCAATCCAGAAAAGTACAGGGAGAGTTGCGTTTCTTGTTGGAACTGGTTTGTTATTATTTTGTGAAAACGATAAAAGCTGCAGTGTGTGGCTGGAAGATTAACTATTCTACAAGCTACAACTACAGTCCAGTCATTTCAAATATTTGGACTGTGCAAATTAATAATATACCATGCTCACACAAATGATCAATAAAGATTATTGGGGATTATTCTGCAAATTAAAAGTCCTTTATTCAGTATCCTCTTTTATTACAATAATTTCACCCAGGGTATAGAAAGATTCTTTTAATTAAAAAATCATAATATCTAACGTTACACATAACACCCCCGGGTAGGGGTATAATCTTCACATTTGTTTGCACATGTGCTGTACATGAAGTACTAGAAGAAAAGCAGATGCATGTGCTTGTACTTTTGTCATTAGATGGAACCCCACTGAATCATAACAGAGTTGTGAAAACATCCCATAGTAACTCCTCCACGTCCACTGTCTGTCAAAGGAGACATCCCCTCCATATGTCCACTGTCTGTCAAAGGGACCATCCCTTCCACATGTCCACTATCTGTCAAATAACACCCACTATATGAACATAATTTAAAATGTTTATTTATCATGTAAATTAAAGAAACTACAAAATGATAGTGGAAGTGTCTACTGGAAGCCATGATAGTAGTACAGCATCTCATGCTACATTTTGAAATGTCACATTTTTGTGAAGTATTTGGTGATGTTTGGTATGTAATTTAATATGTTAATTTAACATTATTTAGCAGGTTTCATTCGATGTTATGAAGCAAACAAATTGTATGGAGTAATGCAAAACATTTGACCATAGCTGTACACTGCAAAACCCAGTCTTAAGAGAACAGCTACAAACCAAGAAAAATAGGATACATAAAACACTGCACGGTTCGTTCAAAATGCAGATGTTACATTCTTCAGAAAAAAAAAAAAAAAAACATTGGAATAGAAAACTTTGATGACTTGGAGAGTTTGCAAGCCACCAAGAAGTTTAAAAGACCACTACTGCCATCTAGGCCATAAAAAGTGCAAGTACAACTATTCCAGGAAATGAGAAGCAGAGGAATAAACACATTCAAACTCTGCTAATAAATAAAACCTTGTGCATGATCTCTTGAGCAGTATGGCCACAGCACAGTCTGGAGACAGACCTTTAGATGTGAGAAGGGAAGTGCAATATTGATGCTTTGTCAGGCAGCTCCCACAGCGTCTGAATACATAAGAACAAGGTAGTGTGCTACCTTTGAAGTAACCTGGGTTACATTTGTATAGCATAGTGTTAATTGTGTTAAAAAGCTGATCAGCTTGTAGTTTCCTTTCCCACCTGGTCACACTGATAAGGTTAAAGCACAACACTTCTTTGAACAAAGCCTGTTCGTTTTACAGTGCTTGTTGTAATTCATGATAAGTATGAAGTGGCACAGACACACTGCACCCTGAAGAAGTAGGAAGGAGTCCTATATCAGGATTTATTTTTTCCCAGTTTAAGAGTCTGTTGCCATGGTAACATTTTAAATTCACAAGCAGTGAAGTATTTTTGTATGGTTAGTTTGTTACTTTATTTTAAAAACAAACAATGACAACAGTGCATTGCACTACAGGATCAACGTTACAGGACAGAAACAAACCGAATTTACACTCCAAGTAAACAACGGTACAAATCAATAGGCATCACCAGACCAGTTATTATAAAATCCAGTTTCAGCAGCAGTTAGGTTATTCAAATAAAGCCTGATGCAGAAGTCTTGTAACAATATGAAGCATGCATAAAAAAAACGTATTGACCCAATAAATATTCCTGCAGTTATGATTATTGCATTATTACAGAGTAATGACATTCACATTTTTTTATTTAATTTTAAAAGTTTCAATAATGAGCTCTTGCTTCTCAAAGCAATTTCATATAATTCAATATCTTTTCACAGGCAATATTATAAGCCCCACAGGGTAAAAATGTCCTCAGGTCATCTCTATTCATATTCAAATCAGAGGCTAAACAAAACAATCAGAGCTATCGTTTTAAAAATCTTTAGTACAACAAGACACAAACCACAGCAGATTACAAACCAGCAATAAGTGTTAAACGGTCTTAAACTGAAGCTGAACGGGAAATCAGATCACCACACTCACATTTTAATTACGGCTAGTTTTACAAACGTGTTTTTCTGTGAAAGTGCACAATCTCATACCTAGCTCCAGTGACTTTCATACTGGCATGGAAAAGGGATCTGTGGTTTTTGCTATCTTTACTGTAAACTACTTTAGTTGTAGGTTTAAAAAAAAAAAAAAAAAAAAAAAAAGCACGTACATCAAATGTACATGTCAGCTGAATGCACTGTCCCCTACATTGACTTCACATATAACAGGGTTAGCAAGTAGAGAGGTACCTTTTCTCGATTTAAGATTTTCAACAGACACTGGACTATTGGATTTTCTACACAGGTAAACAAGCTTGGTACAGTTTTACATACTTAAGACAACAATGCAACACACAGAATTTACAGTCATTACTAAGCATGTACCTTAGTGGTAGCCACTGATCTGCACTTCTGAAAATACATTAAAAACTGTTGTGTATCCTTCAAAAAGCACACCAAGACAACCTACTTTCTTCTACACCAAAAAACAAACAAAAAACAAAACAAACAAAAAAAACTGCATCTTGAATTTAGGAACTATTCTCAGCACTTTTGAGATGCAAGTTTGATGCCCTTAACACAGAGAACACATGATACTGGCAAAACATGTAATTTAAAAACATTTTAGGATCTACGTACTGTATCTTATGAAATTCAAACAGCAGTATGTACACAGGCTCTCACAGTTTATGTTATATGGCTTTTGGTTAAAATGGCACCAGAAGGTGTCTGTTTTAAAAAGCATTTGCAGCACTTCACCTGCGAGGCTTGGAGGTTATGTCACAGTGGCCCGGGCAGCTGCTGAAGTGTACATCTGTCTAAGCTCTGCTGCAGTCAGTATGATGTGTTAGTTTGTTTTAGTGCAGCGCTCCTAAAAGCAGGCTTTGTATACAGAGCAAGAGCTATTCTGATGCACAGAAACAGTTCAGGATGTCCATCCAGGACAATGGCAGCTAGATACCCCAGTGTCATCACTATCTATTCTGCTAGATAGTCATGCCCAACCACGGGGCTCTGAAGCCTGCCACTCCAGCACTCTTAATCACCTCCTTCTCCTGTAAAGTATTACAATGTGTATTCTGCAACAATATTCTCATGCCTTGTCCACTATAACCAGTGTGAAAACAATGCTGAAAGTTGTTTCAATAATATGTTGCCTCTGTTAATCTTCACAAGAGCAACTGTTAGTCTGACCCTAGCTAAGGTTTTTTTATTTTTTCATTTTAATACTTAAATTTGACTGACTGTACCTCAGTGTTGAATTGCATATGTAACTCAGGCCAGAAAGGGGTACACACATTAAAAAGGGAATTCATTATCTCTCTATCAGAGATATGAGAACTGTTAATTCAAGTATCCATTGTCCCAGAGGCACATGCTTTTAGAGGCTCCATTTCAGACAACCATCCGATTACATTGCAATAATCTTTTTACAAATACATCTGATCTACCACTGCCTTCTTATTTAAAAGGGCATTGTGCTGTAACTGCAATTTAAACAGTGTATCCCCAGTTTTACTTTCACACTTGGAGAAATGTAATGTCCTTACATTAACTGTAGTGTATTCCCAGTTCCTTCTTATACATATTTTTATACAAAAGGCAACCGTATGTATTTTTAGGACTGTGTGTGACCAAGTAAGTTATTATCAAGTACTGAGCTGAGAAAAAAAAAAAAAAAAAAAAAAATAAAACACAGAACAGGCCTTTCACAGGCCAATGTACTAAACACAAAGACAAACTATGAATGCATCAGTGTTAATAGGATTGCTTGCATTTAAAGCATGATATTTGCTGTGTGTTAATAACTGTACATGACACAGTCTAATATTTCTTAGTACTTCATAAAGGCACTTCCAGGTAAAGCTAGAATAGCACCTTGTGTCTGACAGCCAGTACAAGCCCCTTTGCCAGTGCAGGAGATGGTTCGTTTTATAACACGCTGAAGTGAAGGATGTATTCCAGCAGCTTGTTACGGTTAGCTTGAGGTAGAAAGGTACTGCTCAGCTCCAAGATGGTCACATGGTTTTCACGCTTTTCTTTGAACACCTACAAAATTGAGGAAAAAAAATAATAATTTACACAGTACTGGTATTTCTTTCTGAATTCACACAACTGCTCTATTTAACCACCATCCTCAAAAAACAGAAGAGAAACAGTCACTGAAAAAATCTCCGAACCATGGAATACAAAGGCTTCCCCAATAAGTCACTAATAAGATTGTTTGGTGTAAAATATATATGGCTTCTGAATTTCGGTTTTACCCTGATATTCTCATTAAACACGTTAGCAATGAACTGTAAATACGGTTATGATATTCTCATTAAGAACGTACCCCAAGTTCTTTAAAGGTCTTCACTGTATTTTTCACAAGATGGTGGGTGGCGCTCTCGCCTAAAAACAAACAAAGAAACTTTATACTCGTCATCTCAGTGTGTTATTACAGACTGTAGTAAAAGGTACTAGAATAATATAGCTAATTAAAATGAACTCATTTTGAAAGAATATTTGCATTTGAGTCCTAAAAGTAATAAAATGCTTTAGTTTTACAGGATACCCTAAAGAAAACACTATTCACAGAATATCATACAGAACCTACAGTAGGAAGTACCTTTCACTAACAATGTGACTCACCAAAAGCAGCCACTTTCTTCTCTGTCCTTGTTATCAGGTACTTAAACAGCTGGTTGGTATAATCCCTCTCTGTAACAGGGCCCCTCAAACTGTGGACAAAGATGGCAGCTGAACTGTAGGCCTCCACTACAGGACCCAGAATGCTCTGCAGGAAGGTCATGAACTCCTGGTGCTCCGGCAATGAGCTCACCTGCAAAGAAAAGTGATGTCATCACGATACCGTCTGCAATTGCAAAGAGACAAAGGGTTCAGATCGAATTATAAATTTTTTTTTAAAAAAGGTGGCAAATTGAAATACCCTTACCATCAAATTACGTTCACAAAATTTTAATTACTGTGTTATTCAGACGAACACACATGCACTGTTAGAGGTTTGCAAGGTTTTTTTTAAATCAATCACAGAGATACTTAATTTACGAAAAATAAATACATAGGAGTTGTGACTAAAAACAAAGAAGAGGAATGGCATAATGTGTGAAAGATTTAGATATGAACTAACGTGCAATTATATATTATATATAATGTTAACAGGATCTGCATCACTGATAAGTGTCGGGAGTAGTTTAATTCTTGTACAATACCAAGAAATTAGATAAAAATGTATTCAGGAAGATCCATGTTTTGTTTCTGCAGTACATGGTACAGAAGCTAGGCACAGCAGAACACGGACGAGCTTGTACCTTGAGGTACCGGTCTCTCTGCTCCTCTCCAAAGTCACTATCTTCATCCTCTTCATCACTCCTCCAGGACAGAGGCTCCGGATATTTTTTTGGCCAGGGTTCCTCTGTCGGGCTGGGGCTCAGATCTTCCTGATCTTCCTGAAGAAGGGGAGGGGTTACAACAGCTAATACAGATTAACGGTTCTATTTAGATTAAATTAACTGATGTGGAGAATAATCCAAAGTGATGCATTAAAATGTAAAACATCCACAGGCAGATAACCTCCAAATGACATGAGTGACCTCGTAAACACTGTTTTGCACACACAGACCC
The DNA here is from genome assembly GCF_017654505.1 of Polyodon spathula. Lineage (NCBI taxonomy): Eukaryota > Metazoa > Chordata > Actinopteri > Acipenseriformes > Polyodontidae > Polyodon > Polyodon spathula. The sequence goes on along the minus strand of NC_054546.1, from coordinate 1,712,839 downwards.
GTGGGTGGCTTATAAGTGTTACACTGAGGACCTCTAGTGTATATAAAATAAACACAAGATGAAATCATAGTCTTTAGTTTTTACAATTGCCATTTTTTTAGGATGCCGATCTTGTCTTCATTTACACGCATATTCTCAACTACTGATCAAGATGAAACAATATGTAAGATTTGGGGCATAAAACATACGTCACGACTGCAAACGACTAACTTTAAGAAGTGTGCTTTCAGACAGTATATAACCTGTATTTCACAGTAGGCTACATATTATGGAACTGATTTATACCAAAAATGGAAATCCCAGTGACGCCTCTGGAATGTTTACATAGCTTTTCAAGTAACGAGAACCGAGGTGAGCGAATTATCGATGCAAGTGACATATGAGTACTAAATGATATTTCTGCAGCCCAATTTCAAACTTAAACCCATAAAGTTAGAGTTGATAAAAACACAGCTTGTAATGCCATGAGCCAGCACACACACAATGAATGCATGCAGCTTACCTCTGCAACCAGAAGGGTGCCATTATGGATTAATCTCCCCACTGCTTCATGGAAAACCTGGTATATCATCTGGCAAGGCTGTTCATGGAAAAGAAGAGCCCATTAATTATGATATTGATTCAGCGCTTTCTAACAATTGAAGTTTAACAGACATTCAACATTATGCCGATAAGTCCAGCTCAAGATTAACGGACCCAAGGGAGCGATGGTGAAAGGGGCACTATATACTGACCTATGCCAGATGTCGAGTGAGCTTTCAAAGTACAGCAAGTCATTCAACACATACGGATAGATCCCCAGAGCCATTTACTCCAAAATGTCACTAACATGACTTTTTTCACAAAGTAATAACGCAGGGCTTACGAGTAGTCTTGTCGTTCATTTTTGTTTTAGAATAGCAAATGGTATTTTGTCCAAATCAGACAAAAATAATGCTAATGTCAATTTGGAGTAAATCACTTTGAGAAAGTCTTTGGAAGTCAATTTACAATTAAGGTAAGTCTTGCATTTGTCTCACTATACAGCACTGTACCTCCTTGTTCGAGTTAAGCTATAAACATAGACTACCTTATCAGATAATATAACATAGACATCATTTAAAATAAAGAGACAATTCGTTTTACTCACCAGCGCAACAGCCACTTCGTTAGACAAGAAGTGGGAGAGGCCAGCAGCTTTTCGGATCAGTCTTTCTTGGCTTACCAGTATCTTTGATGTGCTCTGTACCACTTCTGTGGTATTTTCCCTCAGCATAGCAAAGAGACAGCAAGCTGTCAGGAGAAACAATACAAAACATGCCGAAAGAGCATCAGTTCAGCTTCACACAGGGCAGCAGTAACTGCAAAGTCATTTCTATACATGGCTGTTAGGCCCTGTTGTGCGCAATAAGTTCTGGTGGTCTCAGCTAAGCAATGAATGCAGAGCTGCCCATACAGTTGTTCAAAGCCACCGTCTCATGCAGTCAATCAGCCTTTCTTATGAAGCTTTATTGTTGATATAGCCCTGGAACAAGAACACCTAAAGTTAAGCGTGTACATGAAACCAAACAATGCAATTAGAAAACCTCAAACTGGGATATACAGTTGTTCAGAAACAGGTGCCTGGAAATCCCTGGAATGTCCACTAGGGGTAGCGTGTGCTGTTGGGGACAATCACGGGACAAGCAAGCTTTCAGAGTGCAGTGCAATCAAAAGTCTACTGCATCTCAGGAGCACTATATTATATAGTTACAGAATAAAACAGAACCAAATGTCATTACTGAAGTGACATTTTACTACTCACCAATGATGGCTTCAGTAATGAAAACGTGAAACAAGCCATTGCTATAGAAGTTTAGTTCAAATAAGGCAGGGATAGCTGTGCTGGGAGAGATGAAGAACTCAGTGTTGCGGCTGGCACTGGTGATGTTAACACAGTTTCCAAAAAGGTGCAAAGCATGCATGACCACATCCTCAGAGTTGCCTGAAAAGCCCAGATCAAAATCACGAGCAAGAACCTCCTCCTTCATGGAAAAGAAGTCCTCCACCAGCTTCGACAAGCAGACTCCCTGCAAAAACAGAATAGGACAAAAGATCAAGGATTTATGAGACTAAATGTCTCATTAACACAAATCAGGATCATGTTGAGAGGTCAGAAAATAAAATACATACATTTAAAAAAAAAAAAAAAAAAGCAGTACAGGCAGTACAGTTTGCAAACTTCTAAGGCATTTTACCAAACAAACATTTACCTGTCTGTGTCTGTACAAAAGTAAACAAGCGACTATATGAGTGGACATCACAGCCGATGACTTATTGGCAGCTGGAAAGAGACAAACTTACCATTAGCATTTTACAAGCAACGCTCACTTGAAATCCTTATCTGTTTTACATTTTATCAGAGCAGCAAAAGCGCAGATGCTTTTCTTTTTTTGAGATTTCAACTTGAAATTGTCTTTAAAATGTTCTGGATCAACTTCAGAAGCGTGATGCTGGCTACTGGCATTACATTCTAAACAGTACATTTGAGTAACTTTGGTTGGGGGAGGGGTGGTTATACCTAAAAAGAAGGAATGCAATCCAAGTATATTCCCTGGTTCTGTAAAACATTCAGAAAGGTGCAGTTTGATCCTATCAACATCCTTAATCTCTTACGTAAACTTTCCTCAAGAAATAACTACTGTACTAAAAATCCCAAAACCTTAAGAGCAGAACATTTCAGATGACTGTCAGCATGGTGCTGCTGTGCCGCAGGATAGAACGTGGAAATTGGGAACGGGCACTCACTGAACAGGGCATGCTTTGCCAAGTTGGAAATCACTTGTCGTCTCCAAGGTTCCTCCGTCAGGTCTCTGAGGTTATGCCGCTCAGCCTCCTCCTCATCAAACAGGACCTGGTTTGGACTACATGACAAGAACACGCAAGGCAATTGTTTAGAGTTTAGCACAGAGAGAACAAGGGGGATTAAATGGAAGCTGAGTAAAAGTAAGTTTAGAACAGAAGGCAGGAAGCTCTTTTTTTTATGCTTTTAAACGAGTCCCCCCCCCATCCCGTCCCCCCATCTCATGTGCTGACACAGGACTAGCCTTGACTAGCTAAACTTTTCTTATGTACTGTAATACAGTTTTAAACACATAAGGTATATTATCAAACAAGAAAAAATGATACTTGGTGTAGAATACTTGTCAGTGTATTATCACTATAAATATCTGATTAAAAATGAACTGCCACAAACCTTGTTCTGTGACAGTGACCAAGATCTATTGGATAGTACATTGCCTATTTCTCATTTAAAATTTACATTTCTAATAACCATGATGTTTAATAAGATAACTTATCTTCTGTAAATGTCAGCCAAGAATCCGGTAAGAATGTATTATGCAATGTGCTTTAAGACCTACAGTAATGAAGCTGTGTAATCGGTTCCATGATAAGGAGCCTGAACATATGCTGCATATATTTTAAATATGTTTAATGGACCGTATTTGGAACTGAACAGGAAAGCAGACTGAAAGAACAAGCAAACAGGAGCTTTTGCCAACTTGCAATCACTTAATGCTGCCCTGCAGACAAAATAGCGAGGTGCTGTGCTCAGTAGCCCTATCCTCTTTAACCTTTGTGTGCCCTTGAGTAAGATGCAAGTCAACCACCCTCCCCCCCCCCCCCCAAAAAAAAAAAAAACCTGCTGAAAAGCAATAAAGATGGTCTCCTGGAACTACAGTACTTCTTCTAATGAGAGGTAAACTCCATCCTGCTGTCTTCAACATATTTTGGCAGAAGTAAATGCACAATGTATATGTTTGAGTAGAAAAGGTGATAAGAAACCAGAGTGATGAAGGTGACTGCATAGGGGTTGTCAACCCAAACTTCAGATACATGTACTTCACACAGATACCTCACTCCTTGGGTGGGTGTACAGTATATTAAACATACCGTGTTGAGAGGATGGTTGGAACCAAGATCTGCTCTAGGGTCAGGGGTGCAGGAAGCGGTCGACTTCTTTGAGTATCAAGATACTCCTGAAACAAATAAAATAGGGTTGCAGCACTGAGCAAACCCAATATAACAAACACAATCTAGAGAAGTCCAACAATGAAGCATGAAATGATACTGACAATACACTATAAAAGTCTGGATAGATCCATAACCTAGCATCACACAAATCACCTTTCTAAAGAAGTGCTGCAGTTCATAAGGGAGAATCCCAGCGCAGACTTCCAGCCACCCACGGCTTGTTAAATGCTTTCTTGTAATGCATGTCAGTACACAAACATTCCTGGAAGGTTCCTTACTTTTAATGAGAAGGGCTGTGTGAAGTCCACTCGAACACAGCCGTAGTTCTTGCGCAGCATCCTGAAAACGCCCTGCGCTACTCCCCACAGGCTCTCATTCTTCTTAGGCTTTCCCTAGAACAATAAAGATATTAAAGTCAGTGCTAGCTCACACTAGGTATAGCTTTCCTGTCGATATTTTAAATGGCGCACAGCTGATAACATATCAGTAATTCATGGATATAAAAACATATCTGTACTTTGAAAGAGACACACTTACTTCAAACTACAAGCCTTTGAACAGAAACTTAGGTCAAACGTTTATTTCACAAAATTACAAAACGTCAATGTTCTCACCAGCTGTTCGCTGTTGTAGTTTCCCTCGATGATTCGGTCATAGGAGATCCCCACAGGGACAATGAGAACGTCAGGGATGGACCCGGAGCACAGGCTGTCCACAACAATGGAGAGGAGGCCTGCTCTGGCTGGGGAGGCTTTGCCACTGCGGGAACGAGTGCCCTCCAGGAAAATCTCCAGAAACTGGTGCTGCCTCAGCAGCTCCTCGGTGTACTGAAAACAGAGAGAAGGGGAACTTTTACCCCCCCAATCACAGGTCACGAGGAGCATCGAAACGGGGGGCTCTGCACAGGAGATCAGAACTGAGAGGTGGCACTAATAGAGAGTCAAAACAACCAAGAAATGAAGAACTATGATTGCTCAGAACGAATACATTGAAAAAATTGAGTGGTAAGCTTTAATATTTTTTATTATTATTATATTTTATTTTTATTTTTTTTTTACACATTATACCTTTTGCTCTACTGCTTTTAGTGAATTTCTTCTGCAAACCCACCTAGATTAACAGCCTGCTGAGATGCCGTTGAAAATTGGATCTATAGTTTCCAGCCATGCATTCTGCATATTGAACAATGCACATACATTTTAAAATGTCCTTGTTGTGTAAAATGCCGCAGGACTTTGGAAAGGGACTGTAGTTTTACATTAGCACGGTAGTATCTGTATTAATTCCAACACATTTCGGCATGCAGACAAAACTCACTACATAGAGAAGTGACCTATACAAGACATCTTTCTTTCCACCAGGCGTCTCATCCAGCCTGCGGCGTATGAAGAAGCCGCCAAGTTTGCGAATCAAGGTGCTAAAAGAAAAATTAAGGAATGTCAGTTTCTAATAACGTACAGCGTGCATTCTAATTCAAAACCTCCCAGTAGTGTACATATAGAAAACCGAAACACCCCCTCTACTTGGAGAAGGGTTAGCCGGCAGTTTGTTTGTAACCCACCTGAAAATAGGGATATTGAGGTTGTTCCCAGCAGCAATGTGCGGTGCTTTGATGTTATGACAGAAGAGGATGAAGGTGATCAGCAAGTAGTCTATATGAGATTTATGGACTGGTAGGAAGACCAATGGAACATTGTGCTGAAATGTAAAAAGAAAAATTAATCAAAAGCAATAAATAAATCAGCACCATGTAGGTTTCCATATCCATCCAAGACAGTAGCTTCGCTGAACTAAAGCAACAAAATCAAAGCCAGTATAAATACTGTAAGCTAACTGGTCTTCTGACTACATTACTAGCAGGACCTTTAACATCACTATTAATGACTTCAGTTAACCATTTCGGCGCATTTGATGAGACAGTCACTTTGCTGTCTCTTGTAATGTGCCAGTGACGACAGGTTGTATGCCGTGTGTTATGTGTATGCAAAACGTTTCAACAATGACTTTGATAGGCCAGTGTGAAAGGTTGAATTTTGATTGTGCCAAAAAGCTAGAACACAACCACTGTGGTGGCACTCAGTCCTAAACATGTCTGAGAAGTTTGAATGACCCTCACTCGTTGCCACGGACAAGTCATGCTGATGCCACAGAAACAGTTTGAACCCTGTGATCATACACTGTAGATTACATTGAACTTTGTTATCTTGACAATTAAATACTGTATGCAACCCAAAACAGATTATTTCACCAAGAGATAATATATGTTCACTTAGGAGATCTGCAACATCGAGCATGCACAGAGTGATGTGCTAGACGTGCTTCTCATTATGAAGAAATAATGTGATCATGGGATTCTCAGAAAGCAAGCAACAATCTATTCCCTTCCAGACTGCTTCCCACCTGCAAGCCAAATTCCGTAGCAACAAAACCACAAATCCAGCAACATTCATAACTCCAAACACACGCCGTGCCAACAATGACAAGCAGGAGCTACTTCAGTTCCAGCTTTGTTAATCCTCTCTGAATGCACCTTTTGTTGGAAACGTATTTCGCTTGGTTTTGCAGCTACGTTAAACATTAAAAAATAGCAAAAACAAAATCCAGTTTCAGCTCTAATATGCAGAAAAAATGATTCAAATGTGGTTTTCTGCTTAAATGTACGTGTATGTTTTTCCATCTAGTAGCCCTTATATCTATCTTCGGATTTATCCTACACAGTTTCTAAACAATTAAACCAATCAATCAATAAATAGGCACTTCACCCTGTGCATGCTTACCTCGGTCGCGGCTTTTTTCACCATCTCCAGCTGGCCCTTGTGTATCTGAATGCTCCAGAAGAAGCCATTAAACAACTTCAACAGCACCCAGCCGGTTATCCTTTTATGTCAGAAAAACAAAGTTACCTTTAGTTCCCTTGCACTAGAAGTCCCATACCGTAAAGAATTTTAAACTGTAGTTGCACAACCAATAAGCTACTTTAAAATATGTTCGTAACATACATTCCTCTCCACTGCTGTAAACACTAAGAATGGATGGATGGGTTTATCCATTCTACCCCCCACACTGATCATGATACTCGATAGCTTGCAGAATGTCATAACCAAGTTCATCACAGTTGGATACACAGAGCTCTAGATTCAAGTAAAAATGTAACTGACATACGCAAGCAATTCAAATGTACATAAAAACAGACCGAGCAGTGTGTATCCTGCAGCTAAACAAGAAGCAATACATTTGTTTAAAGATCCCTGTTGCATCACAGTTTGTTTGAAAAGCATGCTCAGTATAATCTGACATCTCGGGCAGCCTACTGATACTGTGAACAACAGTAATAATGCTGACAAAAACAAAAAAACAGTATATGCTACAATTGTTATCTTTAGCCGTTTCGTTATTCCTCATTTTGTCACAGATCCTATAAGGAATATTCCAAATGTTATAGGTTCTGCAGCTGCTATACATGTGAAACTGTAGACTTTCCAAGTGAACTCTAACCCTGTCCAGTAGCTAGCACTAGATACAGTGGCCTGTTTACCTGATAAAAGCAGGTGAAATGTTGGCCACCATTTCCTGGAGGATTTCTCTTGCCTTTCTCTTTACTTTGCTAACAGCCTTGTGATCTAGCTGGGATTCCACCCCTGGGCTGTTTTCTTCTGCCACGTCTACAGTAGCCTTTTGGACCCTTAAGAGAGAGAATTAATAATTGGTCATTAAAATAAAACTTTTAATGCAGATGCTTTTACAGGCACATTTGCTAGAAGTGTCAGAGATATCAAGTGTCTGCAAGGCATGAAAAACATGGTAAACTTCACCAGCATGGTGATTCCAAAATGGTAAAGTTAAGGTGGTGATTGTGGGGAAGCTCAAACAGAAAATAAATGTGGTCATCTTCTGAAATAAATACAGCCTGGCTAAACTATTGCCAATAGATGCAAGTCATTTTGCATATGACAAAGGGTGTGCCAGAACTACTAAAAGGTATCAGGCTTGTGTTACTAGCAAACAGTTATCAGCCTGAGCACCGCACACATTGGTGCAGATATGGCGATAGGGTTGTCAACTGGCAATTGTGGCAGATCATCTCATAAGGAAAATGATCTGATCTTTATAAAGGGACTCCGCAAGACTGATATCAGGCATGCAACCACTGAAACAAGGAAAGGCTATGGGAAGAGCCCATATGCTTATGATACCTGCTGTTGTTCAACACATTCTCCACCACGTTCCTGGCAAACATGTCCTTTTGAACATCTCGCTCCAAAACAAACAGAACATAGCACAGTCGTCTGGCCAACCAGCCTCTGTGCCTGAAAGCAAGCAAATTAATAAATTAATCCATCATTTCGTTTCAATGTAATGTAAAACACATTTCCCAAGAATGCCAACCAGTTGCATTCTCTTTGTTTGAAGCCAATACAACTATTAAATGTTTGTGTTTTTTTTTTTTTTATATATATACTGCCGTAATGAAGCACAAGTAAAAGGATTTGTGAAACTGAACCTCTTGTTTATTATTGAAAACACCACCTCAAATGGTGGGTTGAATCCATTGGCACAGGCACATACAATTTGTGCAGCAAGTCATGCAATGTTCCCCTGTAAAGATAAAAATGAGAAAACTGGCTGAAACTAGTCCTGCTGTTCAAGGGCCAATCCCCAAATACACACACAGCGTGTGGCAATCGGGTGAATTATCTACCAACAAACTAATCTATCAGCCGAGAGCCACGTTGCCTCATACATACACAAAACAAACACAATGATGAGACCTACCTAGTATGTGTTTCATTGATATAGATGACATTGCGCAGGCCAAGTGAGGGAATGCCGGGATTAAAAAGCTTTTCCTGGAGAAAAGAAGAACAGAGCTGCTCAAAACAACTGCAGGGTTAGGTTGTCATTATGATTGCATACTGAGCCGGATAGCAAAGCTCTTGATTTTGGGGACAAGGTTAAACTGACAAAGACTTCTGACAGAAAAACAGATGCATTTACAGAACATTAAAGCAACAGGTCTGAAAAACAAAATGAAATAAAACAAAAACATATTTGTCAAGAAACCCATAAAGATGCACCATGTTTTCTTACGTGACTCTGAGGACTGCAAGAGTGACAGCACCTTCCAACGAAGGGCCTCTTGCGGTTCAGCAGGCTTTCTTTCCATTTTGAGGCCGTGGACCTAAGAACTGAAGGACTTGAACTCCGCTCCTGGAAAAACAAATATTTTTTTGCATATTACTTCTAATTTATGCTGATTGGTGTCAGGTAAATTCAAGTGTGTCACCCTAACAGTAAGGAGCAAAGCACAAGAAGCTGAACAGACCAGGCTTTTAACACCAGTGGACCAAATTCAATTACCTGGGAAAAGCGCTCCGCAAAAATACAGCAAATATTGACCATTGCATTGTTATTTAGATCTACGACTGATAATGTGTCAATTAAATAAATACACCCACACACAAATAAAACTGCTCAACATTCTATTACCTTTATTGCATTCATTAATTTATTACTGAAACTATTTATTTAATTCCCTGGCCAAAAGCCAAATGAATTATTCCGTACACATCAAGTATAATTTAAAAACAAAATCTACCGCATAATGAGGCACAGTTTTACTGTGATCCAGCACACTACAAATGCAAAAGCTGAAAGAGATCACTTCTTAGAGCCACCTTCATCTTTCTAATATGGTACAGCCCTGGAGTCAAATCTAGCCTCTTGCTCTAAAGATAAAGCTGTTACAGTAATACAATAATAACGTGACATGTCTTACCAAGTCTTCACTAGGGTGTTTCCATCTACCGCCACCTTGCTCCACTGAACTGGACACAAAGACAGAGTCTAGGGACCCAAGAGAGAGCACAGCCTCATCCATCCCCCTCCTTATATTACAGACCGAAAAAAAGACACCTAAAAACAAAGAAAAATAAACTGTTAAACAGCACAGTAATTAGGTCTACTGTCCAGAAAACATCACTGCTTCATGTTCATTCACTTAGATATGTTCCACTGTACCGTGCTTAAAATAGCGCAAATCATGTTTCACATGAGGTCAGCTTTTCTTTAACGCAACGTTGATCAGCTGACCCAATATAAACAAGAGCTGGCACAGGAGATTATTTTAACTGTACTGTTCAACAGAGCAGCACAACCTCAAGTTCACCAAGATCCAGCATGCAGTAGTGTCTGAACTCCTGAAGAGACATGTGGCACCTTCTACAGTATTGTACCTGCAGCTGTTTACTCTGCATCAAATTACAATACATTCAATATGGCACGCGGTCGTCAGATGGAAACTACAACGAGTGATATGCAGTCTATAAAAGTGTACCAGCTACTTTACAACACGTAACAGTCCTTAAACTTCTTGACCCTCTATAAAGCTATACATAGCTTGGTTTAACACTCCGGCCAAATCCAGTCTGTACTGAATGAAGTTTTTACTTCAGACTCCCTTTGTGACAAATGGGTTCTGTGGATATCCTTAGCTGTCAGTAACATATTGTACTGTTGTCTCTATGGCTACTATTGAACTGTTGCTAAAACACTGGTACTGAATGCAAAGTGAAGGGACAGAGAATTAACACATCTAAAATAGCATGGAAAACTTGGATTAGCATATCGAGATACCGAACCAAAAACCCAACAAAAGCCTGCTTCATAATGATAGATATGGATTAAAATGTTACTGTTGGAGATTTTGAGATGGCTTTTGATTAATTCGTTAAGGATTAACTGTGTTCCTGTTTTGCATCTTTGCAGTCATGTGCATTAGTCATACAACATGTTATTTAAAATGTATGTACTGCTAGAACCCCAACTGCTTTATGAAACGGGCAGCTTTTCCTTTCATCGCAGCGGAACTTGGTCCATCAAACTGGTTATTCATAGTGTGTGACAGCCACATACTGTGGAACACAATACAGCCCGTATTGAATCTGGCTGAGTTTCACACTGCCACTGTAGAAGTTGCTCAATTATAGGTGGAGTGTCTACTAGCTGTATAGCAACACCCTGTACAAACATGTCAAAACACCGGGTAAGTTTTGAATCGAGCATTCGTATTAGCAGCATTCGTATACCCTGCAGCCACTTTAGAAATATCTACATGTGATTAAAATGTCACAAGAGAGATACTGGAGACCTCTATAGCACTGTATATGTCCCCTGCTGGTAGCCAGAATAGCAAACAGAGGTGCTTGGCAACAGTAAAGAAAAGCACAGAGCAAGCAAATGAAAACTGATGTGAACAAAAACTGATTGAGCACTTTATAAAATCTACATTTAACAATATTATGAAATACAAAATCAGACTACACTTACTAATCACCCAGCACTGTTATTATCGTGCTGAGTAATTAGCAAATGTTGACTACATCATTAAGAGTGTCAATGTGCTGTGTTTCTCAATAACTAGACAAATATCATAGCTCGTCCTTGTGATTGAAAACTGTATAGCTACCCTTACTGTACTCATCCATAACCATGCAAACCAGGGGAGGAAACATTACAAATGGTTATTTTCACAATGAGAGATGGCAATTTCGTTTCTTAAAGCACTGAGTAACAATGCAGTCATACAGTCATGCATGAGGCACACACTGAAAATCTTAGGGACAACATCCCTGTAACGAAGGTTCGTGGCACATGTTAGAGAGAGCTGTGAATATATGACCACGATTTTGCGTGATGGGTGGGGATCGAACTGCAGTACAGTATGGCTGCAGCTGAATCACAACACTAACCTTGAAAACCTGCATGTGTTTATATCTTATTTAGTAGAAGCAGTTCTCTTTCTTTTTTTAATGTTTGCCTCCAAACACCTGGCATCCCCCAGGTTAGTGTTTACAGCAATAGAGGATGGCAATGACCCCTGTGTTCTTATTAAACAAGACTTCATCGAAACCACTAGCATACAGCCAAACTGCAGAGTGACCATTTACCATTGGATTCATCCGCATGGTCACTACAGGGTCATTCGACAAATCACCCAAGCAATCTTTCACTTAACACCCTACCTCACTCGATTTACACCAAACGCAAAAGGGTTTTGACCTTGCAGCGAAACTCCAAACAAATTCTGAAAAAAAAAGATGTAGTATTTTTGCTTGCAGTGGGGCAAAATAAATAAACCTTACCACAGCCTAATTTCATTTTACTCCAACTGAGTTCTCAATTCCTTAACTATACCCTTAACTGAACTAAATTTGACTAATTAGACCTTTTTAATTGTTCTCAGCTCCTAAAAAGTTGCAGATTTCAAGTTACTATGTTAAATGTTAAAGCTAACTAGAAATCTGCAGCTGTTTAAGAGCTGAAAACAAGTATAGAAATATTTAAAAGCTTTTAGTTTTAGGAGGAAAACCCGTTAGTTGTAAATTCGGCCAACACTAATCAGTTAAGCTGTTTAAAACTGGCGCAGCGATTAAAACCGGAAACAGGGGCAAGCGCTCATAAAGCATGATTAAGTTACACCAGCATAAGACGAAAGGGAAGTATGGGGTTATACCTTAAGTAGGTCAAATAAACAGTTACTGCTGGACTACATAAAACTGCACAACTTGTGTTCATAATGATACAGGCTGCTGCACTGAAACACCGTAGATTCTGACGGAAAAGAGGCAGCTTCCTTTGACAGCAGGGTCCCTTGATAGAAATACTGAACTCAATAAACAAACCGTTGTGCGCAGGGTTATAACACGATATTAAATACGACACTGTCCTCCGGTGTACGTTCACATTAAGAATTAAACGAGATGACTTTAAAAAAAAAAGTTTCAACTGCGATTCATTCACAGTGATGCATTACAAAACTATGAGACAGTTTTAATGATGTTGGCATTACAAAAATAAAAAGCAAAACTATTTGAAATCACGACCAAATTCATATTTACCGTTAGTATTGATGCACGTGAAATACGGCGTGTATATAGACAGTTATAGTCCTTATTTTTATGACAGCGTATGTTAATGGATTAAAACCAAGAATATTTTACACAATACGTACAGGCAGGAAACCTAGACATTTACTATCTTTCTTTCACGACAGTAGTACGATGATGGTGCAGTGAACATACCGGCAGCCTGCATTGCAGTCAGCGTGTCTACCGAAGAGGCCCTTTTCGATCCCACTGCTACTGTCCTCTTTTACATACCCTCAACTTCTTAAACAAGTTCCCCGTATTTATTACTCATAACGTCGATACAGCTGCTGTGTCCTTACCTTGTAAGCGAACTGTCTTGCTACCATATCCGGCGTGTTTTCTACAGATGCCCTGCTGTTTCTCGCTTTTCCGTCCTTGAAGACGCTGAAAGTGACTCGCAGCTGCTGTGTGCAGAAGAAAGGCTGCTCCGACCTTAGTTCTCTTTCAGGTCCGCATAGGCGGCTTGTGTATTTGACACGTGCTTTGTTGTTACCAAAACGAAAAAAAAAAACCGCAAACGGCGCTGTTTCTGATCAGGTCTGTATCTCTGATGCCCTACTCTCAATGCTTAATGCCATCTGCAAAAATGAATATTAATATATGATAAAAAAATAAAATAAATGAAAAAGTTTGGGTTCATGCAGTGTTTAGGTGTAATATATTTTAAGCTTCTGCAGAAATACTTTTTGGGCAGAGCTACTTAAAACAGTAGATTAAAAAAAGAATAATAACTAGCTTTAGTTAAAAGCACAATTAAAATCCGTTTTTATATTCTTCATTATCATTATCCCTGTTCGAAGTCCCAGCTAGGACTGGTACTAGTACTGTAGTGGTGGTAATACAAGTTTTAAACTGGTCATGCTGGTTTGAGAGACTAGTTAAAAAGAATTCTGAAGTCAAATGATTGTGATCTACACTAATACCTGTGAACTTGTTCCATAACTGTAATCCAATTGTAGCATTTCAACATAACCAGAGAAATGCTACAGTACACCAGCATACAATAATGCCAGTGTTTGGCATTTCCATTCACATACACCTGCTGGACAGATGATAAAAATGTAGGCTTGTGAATGCAGGCAATTCTGTTATTAGTCAATGTGAAGCAATCATGCTTTTATAGTTGTCTGGATCAAAGAAGTGGCAAATAGATCCAGTGCCACTTATTTGCTGGATTTGGAACATAATGTTCTCACATCTTGTTTTGTATTGCTGTACCATACAATGCAAAGCATTGTTTCTTACCAAGCAGCTGTGATTAATCTTTAGGAAGATAGATTGCAAAAAAAAAAAAAAAGCTTTCATGCAATATTTCCCTTAAACATGTCTGCTTGCCTGTTCATAACATGCACTGCATAGCTGGTATTGTGTGAGATGAATTGTACAAGTTTAATAATATAGCATTTAAAGTCAGAATTACAACCAGTTTGACTGTAACGTGAAGCCACCCTTTTGTAGAATGTAAATTGATACAACTGGACAGCAAAGTCCTTTTCAGTCATCCTGATTCCCTGCTGTGGCTTGCAAAAATGAGACGACAAGCGGTTGCCAGCAGCAACCCAAAGTTGTCGATTAGACTTGCTTCATACCTAAATGAATCTAGCTGCTTTTCAGCTGAGAGGCACAATGGCTGCAGTGTGCACTAAAAGAGCTTCCTCACATTTGGGGATTGCATTGAAGCTTCCTGAAATCGTACACCCCTTATCAAGGCTGGGGGACCCCGAGACTCTCTCTGTAGCGGGGTGTTCCACACAGGGGGACCCAGAGGGCAGGCATGGCAGGACTGTGGAGAAGGGGAGAGCTTCGTCCAGCAGAGAGAGATCAAGATCCTCACTCGAGGACGCCTACAAAAAATACAGGCTGGACAAACTAGACAACTGGAGAAAGCTGGACAAGTGGGTCAATGTAGGTGAGTTTTCAGATGGTTTCCTTTTATGTTTAGTATTTAGGGTGGGGTGTTGTGGGGGGGGGGCACTGGAGTAAGTCTGATGAAAAATATTGTTTTCAAGTCTTGCATTTTGTTTGGTTCGGTCCATTTTACACTATGATGCAAAGGAGTACAATAATTAAAGGTATACAACAAACACTAATAAATGAACTGTTCTTTCCTGCAGATAATGTTTTGTTTTTTTTTAGATACCAGCCCTTATCTTTGCACATGCTTAACAGCAGGGCTGTCTATCTAAGGCTCATGGTTCAGTGCAAAAGGGCATGTTTATGTGGCCTGGATACACATGGATGATATGAAGTGAAGTATTAGATAATACACTGGGTATGTTTTACTGGAGATGCCACATCAGTCCAAACATTCCTATAGGTACATAGACCAGATAGCCAAGCTTCAGAACAGCCAGGGGGAAGGAACCCTTTGTGCAAAACACTGCCGGTAAATTTACACTACAAGCACCATACAAATGTGTGGAAATACTGGCACACTAATACTTTATGAATAGAATGCCTATAACACAGATAGAGGTTCTAGAAGGTGTACTGGTCATGAGTCTAGTTATATATACATATAAAACGTAATGAGGTCTATTCAATTGATCTGAACTGTGGTGGAATCTAAATAATTGTAATTACAGTGCGCAAAATGACATTTGTTTCTAATTTCATATTTAAACGGTTTATATCAATCTGTTAGATAGGATTTAGCTAGGCTGTTGTTATAATAAACAAGATCTACTTTTCTTTCTTCTCGTTTCTGTTGTATTTAGACAATAAGCAATGGGCAGAGGGCAGGAGTGTGTGTCGGGAGGGCAGCCAGGTCTCGGCACGGCCTGCAACACAAGTCACACTGCAGAGTGATGAAGTGAGTCACAGCTGCTGACAGAATACTGTACACTTCCTAGCAATGGAAATATATAGAAGCATTCTACAGCAGGGATGTTTATGGGGTGCTGAAGCGTATTCTTTCTTTAGCATTACACCCAGATATATATATTTTAACCTCTAATCTTGTCATTTGAAGTCGCAGTGCTGTGAACCAGCACTAGTATGATGCTTCTTACGCTCTCTTTTATATTTGTATTATGTGCTTCTAAAGTTGGAGCTCCTCTTGCGTGAGAAGATCAAATCCGGTGGATTTTATTCTTTAAAACAACTTTTCCTGGCTAATGACCCATCAGGCAGAGGGATTGTATCAAGGTAACATTTTTGTTGTCTTCTGTCTAAAGGAACAGTATAATTAATATGAAAGAACCACAAAAATAATGAAATGTGTCACCATATAAATATGCGATTTGCTGTAAGAATGAAGCATATTTACAGTAAGGCTAAAAACTATGTATCGGCACCCTGATCTACAAAAAAATGACATGTTTCCATGGCAGAGGCAGTTAATTTAGATGTTTTATTAAAATCTTTGTATTTATTGACAAATTAAGCTAATGGCAATCTTTGTATTTCAGGGAAGCGCTTATTATTATTTTCACTAAGTTTTTGGGAAGATTCATCAGTGCAAAACAATGTTCTTATCTTTTAACCAGGTAAGGAATGAAAGGTATTTGTGTTTCATTCCGCACACTGTGAAAAGAACAGTCTGCAGGTGTTGTATAGTGTGGAAGTACAGCATTGTTATCTCTTTGTGATCCATTCTTGGACCTGCTTTTAGGCTCTGTAGTGGCTTCATTCCCCCCTTGTATATATCCGCCAGAACTAATGGACTAAGTGTGACTCCCTATTGTTTATGAGAAAGGGTTTCGGGGTCTGTATGCATTTCTACCCTGCCTGATCCTACCCTGCCTGATCATGCACAAGGGCAATCAAGAACCACTATCTAAATAGTATTGGGGTGTGGTGTGGCTATTAGAGCATGCTTGTTAAGTTTATCTGTGGATACTGACTTGTGTTTGAAACCCTGTATTTCAGTAAAGATTGTGACTCTGTGAGTCATTGGTCATCACAGGCTTCTGTTTTGAGTGGCGTTACCTGAGTGAGACCTGTATACACACATTACACTTCCCATTTTGGGGATGTCTTCTAACTGCCCTTGTGATTTCATCCTCTTTAGTATTGAAAACACATTTTAATCAGCACTGTGACAGAAATGTGTCATTTACGTCACTCAGGACCAGGTAACAGTGTGCAGGATTTTCAGAAGCCCGTGTCTGCCTTTATTTATTACATCACATCTTTCTTTTGTTTCAGGCTAAAATTAAAAGAAAAGTCAACCGTCTCCTTTGAAAAGTTTTGCAGATGCTTTGGAGAACAGGAGAGTGAAGCTTACCCTGCCTGGCTGGATCCTGTGAAGAGAACAGGAGAAACTGTTCAGAAAAGTGCAACACAAGCGCATTTCGGATTAAAGAAGATGGTCAGGGACAGGTACAGCACGACTGCAGCAGAACTGTGTTTATTATATGTATGATGCAATGATGAAACACTGCAAAGTGCACCAGTGATCAGGATTGGTTTGTTTCAGTATACTAAACTGGAAGAAAAGAACAATTAACCTCATTTAAATATTTACTTACATAATGCAGGCTTATCTTCTGTAAGAGGGACACACCTAGCATTTCTTTGAATTCATGACCGCAAAGATATAATATCATTAAATTATAATAAAGTTACAAGACTCAAAAGTGTTCAGCATTTTCTGTGGACATTTACAATAGTTTAATACGAGCAATAATCAATTTCTAACTTTTTCTCTAGTTTTGCAGCATGGAGATTCCTTTCAGAAATATCAGGTGTTACAAAAACTTTAAAAAGTCAGCTAGCTTTAACTCTGAGCTACCATTAATCTCACTGCATAGGAAGACTGGGTTTGGAAACTAGCAACAACGACAAGAGTGAAAAGCTGGAGCGGTGTTTGACACACTCACAAACCCCTCCCCTTCGGTAGTGTGCCAGGTACCTGTCCCACTGCACTGCTCATCTACAAGCCCCTCTGAATGAAGATCTACAGTAATACAAGCCTGCGTCAACTGCCAGCAGAGTCCTTGTTGTTCACTAGAGGTTATCTTATTGTGGTGGAGTCCCGTATCACGGAGCAGCTGCTTGCTCATTCAGGAATGCCGAGACATCACAGTCTCACCTCAGCACCTCTGCACGCTTGTTCAGGAATGCTGTGACATCACAGTCTCGCCTCAGCACCTCTGCATGCTCATTCAGGAATGCTGTGACATCACAGTCTTTCCTCAGCACCTCTGCACGCTCATTCAGGAATGCCGTGACATCACAGTCTCACCTCAGCACCTCTGCACACTCATTCAGGAATGCCATGACATCACAGTCTCACCTCAGCACCTCTGCACGCTCATTCAGGAATGCCGTGACATCACAGTCTCACCTCAGGACCTCTGCACGCTCATTCAGGAATGCCGTGACATCACAGTCTCACCTCAGCACCTCTGCACGCTCATTCAGGAATGCCGTGACATCACAGTCTCACCTCAGCACCTCTGCACGCTCATTCAGGAATGCCGTGACATCACAGTCTCACCTCAGCAGCTCTTTTGAAGTGTTTCTCCTTCCCCATGCTTTCCCTGTTTCTTTACTGAAGAAAGGTGCTATGCAACAATAACTATAGCAGCCAAAGTCAGACACAAGTACTGCAGCTATTCAGAATAACAACATCGACATGAATTATTTAAGTGACGACTACAGGGGGTATCAAGTGCACTAGAAGATAACCGTCTTTACAGTGGACAAAATCCAATACGAATTCAAGATTGTTATACTAGCAACACTCAGGGACAAATATTAATGTCTGACATATATCAGTCACTCTGTGCAGTGAATCAGCAATAGAAGCCTTTGTGACATGTGTTAATTGAAATTGTAACATGTCCTGCTGATTACACTCATATATTCTTCTTTATATGTAGACCCTTTGAAGTTCTGGCTATGTTTCCTAATAAGGAAGGTGTAGTGCGGCCACCAGAACTGCGGCACGTTCTGCACCGCCTGGGAATACAAATGGAGGAGAAGGAATTTGAAAAACTCTGGAAAAGGTAGAGCACTAAATGTATTTCAAACATAAAAAGTTTTGACGGTAGTATTTGTATTTTTTGTCTCACACTCTTTTACTCTGATGTATTGTCAATTTTACAATCAGTGTCTGAAATGACCATGAATTTGCATTATAAATATTATATATTGCACTGAAATGTACTGAAACTTTCAATCAGAAAGTTAGAAAAAACTTGATTACGAAAAGGTCCAACTAGCATGGGCTTATCCATACAGGTGTATCTTTATCAATGCTATGTACTGTAGTGTGATCACTATATAAAGTAGTTTATAAAAAGCATCATGGTAATGCTACTATTAGTACAAGATATGGCACTCTGCATGAATAAATCACTGGCAGCTGACAACTGTAGCACAGGAACACATTGAAAAGGTTTACCACTGTTTATTTTTATATAACAGATCGCCAAAGGCATTTTAAATATGTGTTCATCTCATGGATGAAGCTTCCCTCTAGTCTAGCTTAATCAAATCCTCTGTTATAGCATTCTGTTGTTTTTATAACATGCTATACGTTGCCCATTATTTCTTTGAATGTCACTATGTAAAATGTGGAACATACGCACCACTATATATTTTGTTGTGCTGAATTACAGTTCATTGAGCATATTTCTGTTTGCATTCTATATTGACCTAATGTTACACATTATTGTGAATCAAGGTATGACAGATTTGGTGGGGAAGCAGTCACCAGACAGACTGTAATGAAGACCTTAGGTTTTGATAGTCGAAGTGCATCCGAAGAGCACAGGAGGGCTCTTCTGTCAGCTCTCAGCAGGGTTTCCAGCAGCACTGTGCCAGAGAGCCGGCCAAGTAAGAACAGCTATACTCAGGAGATCAAGCAGACCTGTGCAATTGAAGCAATCAATTACTAGCAAGCCATCTGTTTTATAGTGAGAATCGCCTGCCTCTTGTTTTGCCAGAAGAATGCACACATTAAATATTGATATCATTTCTGTTAAACTCATATTCTGCGTAGGATTGCCTTCAGCTTTTCTTCTGGAGGATGGTAGGTTATTTTTCTATGTAAAGATATGTTTGTTTTGATTATATATTGTGTATATGAATTGATGTAGATTGGAGTTACATACTGGAAGACGTTTGTCAAGTCAGTTCGGCAGACCATGGTATGTTATTGCTGTAAAAGCCAAGAGATCAAGAGACAACAGTGCTCATCCAATCATCTCCAAGGTCATTAGTGCACAGCAGGTACCTTTCTCATCTCCCATTGGTCTGATTCAGATCCATACAGTAAGTGAATCTAGTGGAGGAGCTACAAGACAAACATCATGTCTCCAGACAAGCAAACCCCAACCTGATTTCAAAGAAGGGCAGCAGGTCTTATAGACTAGCCATGTTACACTTGAGGGAATACAACGGGCAGATTGCAAAGCATGTTGAGAACATGAAATGAAACGGAAGTGTCAGGCGCTTCAATATTCCACATATTGGCCTGAGAGCAGCAATTTGTCAGGAAGTTGGCATCAAAAGAGATTTTTTGAAAGGAGTTATAAAGGGGCTTACTGTATGATGAAGTGACCACACAGGATTGTGCCAGTGCTGCTCTATTGACAGCCAATGTTTTAATACAGAGCTTTCAGGGAGAAGCCCTTCAAAGTCCCAGAAGCAGAGAACCCTTTCCCTGGACATAGAGGTGTGGCTGAAGGAGAAGTTTGCAGAGGGACTCAAGGGGATGCTGGCTGAGTTCCAGCGATTTGACACCAACAATTCTGGAAAGGTACAGTCATGCCAGCCTCTTATAATTTCTTTCCTTTTTTTTCTTTTTCAATAATTGTTTTCTTCTCTAATGACATTTAGTTTTGTCAGCAGACGTAACAGTTTTATTTCAAGTAACAATTAAAGGTTAAGGATTTGCTCTGTTTTGTTGAATGCATACCCAAACATTTGAATACACTCACTTGCTGTATATTCATCATTTTCTAGCAACCATCGCAAGCAAAGTGCATCCTCAAATGAATCTGTTTACTTGCAAGAGGCAAAAATACACATATAAATACATTTGGTGTTTGTTACAGGTGTCGAGAGATGACTTTGTGCAGGTCTTGGGTATGTTCCACCTGCAGCTGAAAAAGGAGCAGCTCAGTCTGTTCTTGGCTCGCTGTGGCTTGGACGAAGCTTCCTCCGATGTGAGTTACACAGACTTTCTGCAACAGTTCCAGGACAGAACTGAAAAGGGCATGTCTCAAAGGATCCTTTCAGACCCCAATCACAGGTACGTCCCTTATATAGGTGCTTTTAACCATTTAAGGTACAAGATACATACTGCATGTAATCACAGGATTATAAGCAAAATTAAAAGCACAATATATAATGACCAAGTGCAGGTAATACAAAAAATATAACAAAAAAATAAGTACAATTAATTTGATTTTTAAAGAAACACTGATACATTTGCAAACCTACAGAAATCCAATGCACAAACATTTGAATTTGGTACTACAGAAGAAAATCACACGAGGGGTGCTAATGGCCTGAAAGAAAAGGTGCTGCTGTAGTTAGTGACAGAAAGCACAGAATCTCTATCGGCTCCTTTCATTCAGATCATTTGAATTGCACAATACAACTTGGGCATTTTCTGTACTGAATTAACTTTATCTTTTAACATTTATGATTTTATAAACTTCAATGAAATCCCCTATTATCTGTCTATTTCCCAAGCCGAAGAGATTTAACAGTCTTAACCTGTCCTCTCAGTTCATGTTATACAGTCCTGGGATTAGCCTGGTTGCCCTCCTCTGTTCTTTCTCATGTGCAGCAATGTGATTTTCGTAGTGAGGTGACCAGAACCAGCCACAGTATTATATGTTTGTAGAAATCATAGAATACCTTGTGTACGATTATGAACTAATGCAAGAGTCACATGTTGGGATCTTTTGCAAGAAGCTGAACCAAAGGACTTCACAAGAAAAGTTAAGCTGTGACTTTTGTTCTCTCTAGATTGTCTCTGTAACTGTACTATGCAATCCTACTCCTGCTGTATGCTTGTCACAAAGGCTTCTGTACTTTATTATCTACACCTTTCAAAAACCCAGTACAAACAACACTCTATTAACGATGTTGTGAAAGTTAGTATTTCGTTCAAATACTTTTAATAACAGTAATATCAAATCTTTGAAGAACGAAAAGTGTAAAAGTACACATTGCTGCACTGCCACCTAATGGAATTAGTTTTAAATGACATATTTGTGATGGATTTGACCTTTTAAACATTCCAAACTGTTTATAATAGCAGTAGATGGTACACTGTTTATAATAGCAGTAGGTGGTACACTGTTTATAATAGCATGGTACACTGTTTATAATAGCAGTAGATGGTACACTGTTTATAATAGCAGTGGATGGTACACTGTTTATAATAGCAGTGGATGGTACACTGTTTATAATAGCAGTGGATGGTACACTGTTTATAATAGCAGTGGATGGTACACTGTTTATAATAGCAGTGGATGGTACACTGTTTAAAATAGCAGTGGATGGTACACTGTTTATAATAGCAGTAGATGGTACACTGTTTATAATAGCGGTAGATGGTACACTGTTTATAATAGCGGTAGATGGTACACTGTTTATAATAGCAGTGGATGGTACACTGTTTATAATACCAGTGGATGGTACACTGTTTATAATAGCAGTGGATGGTACACTGTTTATAATAGCAGTAGATGGTACACTGTTTATAATAGCAGTGGATGGTACACTGTTTATAATACCAGTGGATGGTACACTGTTTATAATAAGTCGGATGGTTGCAGTTCTGCACCAGTTCTAGTCCTGTTTGTGTTTTGTGTTTAAGAAAACCGGAAGCAATGTTTTTAATACAGTCTATGTGACTGAAATTTGACATTAAGATTTATAACAATGCTCTGTCTGAAATGCAAAATGCTGTATTTTAAACAGGTTTAACCAAGCAGGGAGCCTCACCTGTTACTCCACGCTATCTGCTTTAGAGGCAAAGCTAATTAACCTTCTACAGTCAGACTTCATCTCCCTGCTAGGGGATTTTCAGTAAGTATCTCTCTTTTAAATAAGTATACTGTATTAATAATACTAATAATAAGTTTGAAGATAGCATTACTTTATAATTTAACACCCCACAATCTATTTTTTGTATGTGTGTTGTATGTATTTATGTATGTATAAACCACATGTATGTGAAGTTGTACAGACAGGGTTTATCATATCCCAGGTCAGAATGATAAAATAGCCGGGAGAATCCCATGTGAGAGAGTTGAGAGTGTTGTTAAGGAATTGGCATTTACTGTTACTGCATTGCTAATGTTAAAAACACTAACCTTTTCCTCAGCAAAATGGACACACTGAAAACAGACACAGTGAGTCCACAGCAATTCAGAACGGCGATAGAAACAAGGTACAGTGAGTACACTTCTTTAATGTGTAGAGGATCTTCAAGCAGGTGGAAGGAACGTAACTAGATGGTAGCACTACAGAGTTATTAATTGCAAATAAGGGAAATGTTATGGGTTTGGCCACACATGATGCCATTAAAAATATTATAAATGCCATTTCTGTAGAGTCAACTTTCTCAGCAGTGCCTTATTAATGGGTGTTCTGGAGATCTCATGGCAGTTTTTATGCTGCACAGGTTCTCTATAAGAATGACGGATGAAGAAGTTGAGTGCCTGCTGGAGAAAACTCCCCAGGATAAACTTGGAAATGTTAGATACCTGGAATTCCTGGCCAAGTTTGACAGCAGGTAGTGGTCAACAAACAATAGTAAAATGTGTGTGTGTGTGTCATATATATATATATATATATATATATATATATATATATATATATATATATATATATATATATATATATAATGTAAGTCTCTCTCTCTCTCTCTCTCTCTCTCTCTCTCTCTCTCTCTCTCTCTCTATATATATATATATATATATATATATATATATATATATATATATATATATATATATATAATGTTATATATATGTATAACGTGTGTGTGTGTATTTGAGAAGCATGAAAGACTTTACCTCGTTAAAAATACGTCAAAGCACATTATTTCCATGCAGTGCAATTCTGACAAAAATTTAAATGACAGCTGTAGAAAAGTTAAAATAATAGCCAATGTATAAACCAGTACCCAATTCCTCTAGAACAAATATTTGTCAGTTTTCCTTCTATTTTATCTCTGACATTTGTTTGTGATTGAGTCCAGTTTATAACCCATGCAGTTTTATTGAAATGGCTATGTTTATAATTGACAGCAATGGTGTGCGCAATCTCTTTGAGGATGGCCAGACTATTGTGACACAATTTAGCAGAAAAACAAAGAGGGCTGGCCAGTTAGAGGATTACAAAAACAGAGAAAGAACACATTTCCAGGTGCTGTATTTTACACAATTGTGATCATTATTCCTTAAAGATTCCGCTTGGTATGGATCATAAACCTAGATATACTTTTTTTTTTTCTATATGTTTTGAAACAGCTGTCAAAGATCATTAAAGATCTCCTGAAAAAAAACTTTCAGTCAGTGGAAAGTGCCTTCAATGAGCTGGATGAAATGAACACAAGAAGACTTTCTCCAGAAACCATGTATCAGCTGCTAAAACGGTGCCTATTTTACTTTAATATTCACAATGCCACAAGCTACATCTCCTACAGAGAGCTGGTTTACACTGTTATAAATCATCTACATAGAGCTCGTTTACACTGTTGTAAATCATCTACATAGAGCTGGTTTGCACTGTTGTAAATCCTCTACATAGAGCTGGTTTACACTGTTATAAATCCTCTACATAGAGCTGGTTTACACTGTTGTAAATCCTCTACATAGAGCTGGTTTACACTGTTGTAAATCATCTACATAGAGCTGGTTTGCACTGTTGTAAATCCTCTACATAGAGCTGGTTTACACTGTTATAAATCATCTACATAGAGCTCGTTTACACTGTTGTAAATCCTCTACATAGAGCTCGTTTACACTGTTGTAAATCATCTACATAGAGCTGGTTTGCACTGTTGTAAATCCTCTACATAGAGCTGGTTTACACTGTTGTAAATCCTATACATAGAGCTGGTTTACACTGTTATAAATCATCTACATAGAGCTTGTTTACACTGTTGTAAATCCTCTACATAGAGCTGGTTTACACTGTTGTAAATCCTCTACATAGAGCTGGTTTACACTGTTGTAAATCCTCTACATAGAGTTGGTTTACACTGTTGTAAATCCTCTACATAGAGCTTGTTTACACTGTTGTAAATCATCTACATAGAGCTGGTTTACACTGTTGTAAATCATCTACATAGAGCTGGTTTACACTGTTGTAAATCCTCTACATAGAGCTGGTTTACACTGTTGTAAATCCTCTACATAGAGCTGGTTTACACTGTTGTAAATCCTCTACATAGAGCTGGTTTACACTGTTGTAAACCCTCTACATAGAGCTGGTTTACACTGTTGTAAATCCTCTACATAGAGCTGGTTTACACTGTTGTAAATCCTCTACATAGAGCTGGTTTACACTGTTGTAAATCCTCTACATAGAGCTGGTTTACACTGTTGTAAATCCTCTACATAGAGTTGGTTTACACTGTTGTAAATCCTCTACATAGAGCTTGTTTACACTGTTGTAAATCATCTACATTGAGCTGGTTTACACTGTTGTAAATCCTCTACATAGAGCTTGTTTACACTGTTGTAAATCATCTACATAGAGCTGGTTTACACTGTTGTAAATCCTCTGCATAGAGCTGGTTTACACTGTTGTAAATCCTCTACAGGTGTTGTTTTATCCTTTTTTCAGCTGTGATATCCATCCCCACGTCTCCAGAGAAGAGGTTGACAAGCTGTGGGGCCCTGTAATAACCAATGAAGATGGCACATTGGATTTTCTGCAGTTTGTCCGCCATTTTGGATTTTCTCCATTGTCGGCATGCTATCCCAATGCCAAAAGGGTACCACCTGTGAAGGGAGACAGCGACTTTCTGATCAGGTCTAGAAAACTCAATTCTGACACTGAAATAACTGTGGAATGCCTGCGTGCAAAGGTGTGCTTTATGTCATCATATACTGAACTTTTCCAATACTGTATAGGCCCCACATTTCATCAGCTAGAATGCTGGTCTAGACTACTTTCTGCAGATGAAGGGGGCACGGTATTCCCCTTCCTTGACAAAATGTTGCACAATGGTTCATTTGACCTATTAATTACATTTCAATCAATAAAAGAAAACATCATTGGTTAATTTAAAATGATATAATTTGCAACTTGTCTTAAGAACCCATCAATGACTGTAGCGTACATACAATCACATGTTGATAAGGACAAACTTCTGAGTTTTACATCACCCAAACAGTCATCTTACATCACTTTTATTTTGCGGGTTGTACAAGTTGGCTGTCGCGGGTCTGCAGGTTTTAACGTCAATGTGTGGGTCACTGGAGTGTTCTGTCATGTGTCAATAGGGTTTACAGGGTTATATTTTGAGTTTGTTCATATAGGTGGAGCTGCTGGTTGAAGAACTCTGGACCCAGTTTCAGGAATTAGACTCAAGCTGTTCAGGATTTGTTGCCAAAGAGGAGTTTAAGGATGTGCTGATTGACCTTTGTCCCGAGTTAACTGACTACCAGTGTCACATGATCGCCTCCAAATTTGTCCATGGAGAGAACGGGTCAGTTTTCTTGTTTTTGCCAAAGCAGTATTGTTGTGCATCATTACATTATGTATTTTGTTTGTTTGTTTGTTTCTTCAGTTTTTAAAGTGTCTAATTTCACTTGGTAATGTGTTATATATTGTACGGTATCAATGATACAGTTCATGCTGTATCCACTCGCAAGTTACCATCGTTCACACTGCCTGTAAATCCATGTGGTGAGAGTATATATTCCCATTGCATTGCTTTACTGCACAGTATTGTAGTCCCTGGATTTATAACAAGAGATTCTCCTCCTCTTGTGCCCAGGGTCTCCTATGTAGATTTTCTTCACCCATTTGAAGAACGGAGAAGACATTTTAAAGCTGCCCGTTCTAAGCTCTTGAGATCTGATGCACACTCTGCAGTTTACGATGAGGTCATGCTGAAGGGTCTGAGTGACATCACACTGAAACTGAGACAGAAGGTGCTTCTCTTCAGATTTCTCTTGTGTTATATAATATGAGATCTAGTTGAATATGTTTTGTTTTTTTTAACTAGAAGATATGTGCTTGCTACACTACCCCTTAAAGAAATGTCGGGGGGGGGGGGGGGGGGGGGACAAACGGATTTGATATTTAAGATTCTTGTTGCAAAGATTTAGTCACCATGTTAAACTGTGTTAAAGTGTATATATATGTGACACAAACACACACACACACACACACACACACACACCATTGCACAATGTGCAGTGCAAAAGTAACATCTGAGGCAAATGCTAATATTTGCTCAAGTGATTTGGGCCTTTGTATGGTTTTATATTGCAATTACTACTGGCATTTGATGGCAAACTAACCTCTCTGTTTGTGTTCAAGCTGGCTGGCGACTGGAAGAGCCTTCTGAAAGCCTGTAAGAAACTGGACGTGCACAGCACCGGGTTCCTCTTGCTACCTGAATTCAGATCTGTCCTGAGGCTCTGCAATGTTGTCCTGGATGAGGACGACATTTACCACGTCATGTCCCGCTTCGACAGAGACGTGACTGGGAAAATAAACTACTCGCAGTTCTTCCGCTGTACCCCGAAGAACCCGTAAATACTGTGGAACACCCTTAACAACAGAGGAGACACATGTGTTCGAAGTTATTGAGGAATTCAACCAGGAATGTTCATGAGTAGAGTTTCAAGTATATCATATCACAGAGTTTTCCCTATATTATCTTTTGAGCTAACCTGTGTCTGTGTTTAATTATTGTAGGGAAAATTAGTTTCACACACCGATAATTTAAAATAAGAGAGGGTCCTTAGAGTGGACATGCTTTTTAATTAGCACTTCCTAATCAGAGCACTAATCATTAGTTTCTTGACACACTGTTCATGTGCCTGTATTCTGCATTGCCAGTCACTTTGCAGAGGCTACCAGGGTTCCTCCTTTTCTTCAACACTGCAAATGTTGTAAAAGAGATTAATCTCACGTGTGAAAGGATGCATCAGAGACTCTGCAATTCATCCTTTCCTTTGGCTTCTGAAAAAGGAATCCTACTTGTGCAACCCACCTCACTTGTTTAGGCAATAATGAATGAATGGTTGTTGTTTCTGCTTACATAAATCTATTAAATGAAATTTATATGCTAGTATAAAGCACATCTAAAATAAATATAAAGTGGTATTCTAAGACCTAGTCATTGAGTTTCATGTTTAATTGCTGCTCACACAACACTTGGTTTGCTCTTTCTCTGCTTAGCTTAGTCATTCTTAAATAGACAACAAGATGCAGCATGCTGAGAAACTGAAGGAAACCACAGTCAATACAATTACAAGAAAAATAAATCAAATGAAATGCCCCATAGGCAGCAGACCATGACCATTCCTTTGCCATATCTCAATACAAATAAAGTCCCATAACAGCCAGTGCCACAATAGCACAGTATGTTGGGCTGTGTCCCCTAATAATGGTCTGGACCCCAAATAATCAGTTTTTTTTTTTTTTTTTTTTTACTACACCGTCGTTGTCGCCCCCCCCATGCATTCATTGCGTAACCAAAACCAGTGAACCTTTTACAATGTCTGTAAAAACACACTGTTACAAAAAAGAGAGACATATTATGAGGGCATCCCATGAATCAATAGTATAGTAAATACATGCAATAATGATCCTGTTTCATTTCATAGTTATAAAGCATGTTTGGAGTAATCTGTCAGTTTGCTATTATAGGCCAGGCGGGGAGGGCAGCTTCTTATGGCGCTGATATAAAAAGAGCGACACGTAAAGTCTTCTTGCCTGCGGTACCTGGTGCCTGCAATAGGGTCTGTATTACTACAGTACTTTTTATTGTAGTTTTAATAAATTAAACTAATATGTAATAAACAATTTTCGTGGATAAGTAGAAGAAAAAATGTTTTCAACTAGAAGTCATCGTATGAAGGTGTTGACCTCTGGTCGAAGAATTGTACTTCTTTCTTTTTTTTTCAATTTCCACATATCTCACAATTTAATGTTTTAGAGTTGTGAATGTTTTTCAAAGCTAGAAGTTAGACATTTAAATGTGTATTTAATTAGTTATTTTGTTTAGAAACATTTCTATATTATCTTAATTGAAATAAACAGTTTCCTTAAACACGTTTTTGTCTCTGAAGACCCGTTAAAAATAATATGAAGAAAATGTTCTCTTTGCTGAAAGCAAACAGGATAGCATCTCACCAGCAAGATAACAACATGCAACAACAGTCTTGGTGTTTTTCTATTCTTCAGTCTTCTCTATTCTCGTTTTTTTAGAAAGGCAGAAACCCTATCTGCTCATTGGCAACTTCTGGATACTGATTGAGATCAGGTGTGGGTATTAAATGCCCTTTGCTCTAAATACATTCCCACTGTTGTTCATTTTAATGCAAATGGTGGCATCCGCATTTCTGGAGTGCATTGTTCCTTAATGACAGTGCTGGTTTGTGCATGGCAGGATACCTTCCTCAAGAAAAGATTCAATGAAACCTTGAACCATGTAACCAGAAACCTTTTCATAGATAGTTCTCTTGGAGCCCTGAACTTCATTTGAAACCGGACATTCTTTAACCTGTCAAATCCCTGTTACTAGGAGAGGCTCAGGATATCAGAGGCAGGAAATGTCTCACAGTGAAAAGATGCTTTCTTCAACCACATCTTCAAAGTTAATTAAACATCTGCAAAGCAGACAGCACTTCAGTTCCCCATTTCCCCACAGCAACACTTGTACAGTCCCCCTATACAGAACACATCATGGATGGAATAGCTTCTACTCTTTAGAAGAACACCTTGGCCTGCTAAACCCCTAACTTTTTAATCAACTCAAACTGACTCAAACTGAGATCCATAATCTTATTTGGCCCTAAAAGGTCCTGTTGGGGTGTTTGGCAGCTACGAAAAGCAAGGCAATAGCAGCTTACAGTATCTAGAGGGAAGCCTTTTTAAAACTGGAAAGACATTTACACAAATTATGGCCCTTAAAAACTGGTTCAGATCAAGCTAGTGTCAATATGGAATGCTCCCCTTCACAAAATCACACCTAAATAGGATCTGAAAAAAAACAAAAAAGGCCATGGAAATTACCTAACTTACATTATTCTGTCATTAAGATCCTACCCTAGTGTTTTGAGACATACAACGATTCTTAAGAATAAGACTAATTTACAACTGTGGGACACTGAAGATTAGCCAGGACAAAATACAATCTGCTATTCCCAAACAGTGTCCTTATTGATGAGATGCACCTTTCATCTATAGTGTGAGCCTGTATTGTGTGTAACTCAACCTCTGAATCTCTGAAGGTACAGATCCCATCTCTTCTACAGAATGGTTGTGCACTCTGAATTGCTCTCTTTATCAGGTTATTTGCCGTAACCTTGCCATGGCAATATCCTTTTTCACAGCGCATCCACGATCAGCATTTTCATGGTAAACTGCACCCCTGTTCCTCTTTCTCCTTGTCAAGCATTCAGTATAGAAACAGGCAGGTATATGATGGTCAGGTTTCTTCTTTTGTATGGTACTATAGTTCTGCATTATCTAATGCTACTTGTCATGCAATGCTGTTGATTTATTCCATACGTTTGACTTGGTTCCAGTTTCTCAAAGCACATTTACTAACAAGAGGTGGCCATTCAGCCCATCAGTGCTCGTCCAGTGCCTGGTAGCTGGCTGATCTCAGAACTTAATCATTATGACAAAAACACCTTTACATTTCCATGATTGCTGCAGCTTAACATTGGATATGAGTTCCCCAGATGCTCATTCACATTTCAAGTAATTTCAAGTAAATCTGGTTTAATACATTGTGTACAGGTAGGTTGCTATTTCCACTGTGGTCATTACTTTTAACTTCTCACAAATATGTAGGGTAGTCCAGTTTAGTTTCGACGAATTACTAAATAATTGTCCACCCCCCACCCCCCACCCCCTCCCTTGTAGCCGTGAGTTAGTGTTAAGAAGTTAGACTTTTTAAAAACGAATCCTGTCACTAAATAAAGAAATATTTTCAACAGATAGTAGTAAACTAATATTTAGCATAGCAGGCCTTTAAAAAGCTGCAATAAAAAGCACTGTTATATTTGCTGTTGGGAGCCAGTTGCTAGTCTGAAAATCACATTATGCAGAGAGCTTTTACATTCTTCAAAATACTGAGCTTACCGTTTAATTAATTTATCCTAATTATGCAAGATTCTCCCAGCAGATTGTTTGGATTGTCTTTCTAACAGTGGATGAGCATTGACAATAAATATTTAATTACCGGGCCATCATTGTTGAAATAAAGATGAAAGAAATCACACAGAAACAGAGATGCTAAGTAAATGGTGACTATTACCATCTGCACTTCAGTGGGAGTAATTGAAATCTCTTTTGGATACAGCACTCTTCTGTGAATCGGTTTACAATGGTCCTTATTAGGAGTCCCCTCAGAAAGGGTTCATTTACCAGAGGAGCTATAAAACTCCAACCAGGCAGTTTGATAGAATAGCTGTAGGTGTTGTACACATCTCTGACTCAGTGTCCAGATTGTATTCAGAATCTATGAATGCCTTCTCCTTTTAGAAAAAAACTATTTGACTTCCTTCAAGGGCTGCAGGTATGTCATGCCTTCTGTGCTCTCTGGTGTAAAATAATGAGAAGTTCTAAAAAGACACCTAGATGAATGATAAGTCTGTATTAGTGTCTTCATGTGGAAAATGATTTTTTTAATCAGATTTAGTTTTTACTGCTGTACCCTCAATTTGGAGGAACAGGGATTGCACCAGTCAACGAGTTAAATGATTTATGTCTGTTTTTATTTTTTTATGCTGCTTATTTTGCTTTTTCATTAAACCCAATTAAATCAGTCATAAAAACAATAACAACAGCAACAGTGGAGATGAAAGGAATTTCTTGTTTATTTTAACCTAGTGCTTGTGATTGGGTGCACTGTTTCATTGGAGAAGGGAAATACAATTGGAAGCTCTGCTTATTTTGTGTCTCAATTTCTTTCTTAGAAATACAGTAAATCTTTATATAGTTTGCTGAAATGTTTGTGGTCCCTGTTGGCCTCCTGGCTATCTTCTTACCTGCTGTATGGACCTGTCCTCCACAGAAAGCAGGTAAGTTACAAATAAAATGAGAGAAAAAAAAAAAATTAAATACAGTACATTGCATAGCTCAACCAGGACATTATTATTATTATTTATTATTATTATTATTATTATTATTATTATTATTATTATTGTATAGCTGCTGGTTAATATGTTTTAAGTGTTATTACTGTGTGTATATATGCAACTCTGCATTAGTATAAAATGGAAAGCTCTTGTGTTAAATTGCCATGACCTCTACATTTTAAGCTCAGAATCTATGTCTTCTTTAATAGTTTTACATTACATGTTTTATTTTTTTGTATCCAGACTTTGTGATGGTCTCTTGCTTTCCAAATTTAATCATTGCTAATGTCCCGGAGTGTCCCTATGGGTGGGAAGTGAACCAGCTCTCTTTGGGAGGGGTCTGCTATAGTGGGATAAACAGCCATGGATATTTCCGATTTGCAATTCCCGACCTGACCCCAAAAAACAATTCATATTGTGGAACCCAGTCTGAGGTAAGACCTTTCTGAGAGGACTGTCTATTGGTGCACTTGTGAATCTAGGCATTGTGCGTCTATGTGAAGGGCTATGCTTGAATATACAGTATAATCTTATTTACAGTACATGATTCATTCATTAGCTGTAAACTAATAAATTATATCCTGGCTGTAATCAGCTTGATATTTCAATCTTCTCTGTTGAACTGAAAAAAAGAGTTCTAGTTTAATGACTGATGGTTTTTTTTGCTCTCACCTTTCAGTATGTCGGAGGAAAAGAGCCAAAATATGTTTTCTATAACTCAATAGTGTCCAATGATACCTCACTAACAATCCGAAACCAGCCTGTGAACTACTCCTTCAGCTGCAGCTACAAAGCATCGTACCTAGTGAATAGCGCAGTGTTCAGCCAAAGGTAAGACAGCCTCACGCGTTTGGTTTGCAAACAACTCTCCAAAGAGCACTTGAGTTCCAACACTGTGTCTATCTTTTACCTTTTCCAGAGTGGCAACAGTCTATATCAACAACGGCAGCGTCGGTTCCTTCAGGTCACAATTGTCTATGAACGTGTTTACTGTGAGTAAGATTTTCATTTACAATTCAATGATAGCTCACATTCCAATGCATGTGGTCACTACTCTGCTATTTTGATATGAGTAGCCTGAACACCAAACACACCCAGTACCTATGCATGAGTTTTACCCAAGATTGATCTGGGAACCACTGCTTTTTTTTTTTTTTTTTAATCTGCAAACTTTATATGAGTATACCTTACAGAAATGAAAGCAGAATGAATGAGGCCGTTTCTTATTTTAGTTTATGTAATAATTTCCCATTGTTGCTATGACACTAAAATTGTTCTGTTATTCTAAAGAATTCAAAGTTTCTATATGCTAAGGATGCACCTTATACAATTGACACGTCAGACATTGGTTCAGAAGTATTCATTGGGATAGAAGCCAAAGGATTGAGCAGCAGGTATGTGTAACTAATAATAGTGACATAGTTTATTCACTAATCTACTGTCATGATAGTTCATTCAATAATCTAATGTCATGATAGTTCATTCACCAATCCACTATTGTGATAGTTCATTCAGTAATCTACTGTCACGATAGTTCATTCACTAATCTATTATCATGATAGTTCATTCGCTAATCTACTGTCATGATAGTTCATTCACTAATCTACTATTGTGATAGTTCATTCACTAATCTACTGTCATGATAGTTCATTCACTAATCTGCTGTCATCTTTAAATAACAAAACACAAAAAAGAGAAAAAAAACTGACCTTAATGACAATCCTACTTTATTTCCATCTACTGTTTTTTTTATTTATATTTTTTAACAAGGAAACTCAGTAACCCTACATTACCT
The DNA here is from genome assembly GCF_017654505.1 of Polyodon spathula. Taxonomy (NCBI): domain Eukaryota; kingdom Metazoa; phylum Chordata; class Actinopteri; order Acipenseriformes; family Polyodontidae; genus Polyodon; species Polyodon spathula. The sequence continues at coordinate 1,678,868 of NC_054546.1, read as the reverse complement.
GTCTAATTACTGCATATTTACATAGTATAGTAAATGCATGTGTACTGTAATACAGCGGGGGGGGGGGGGGGGGGGGGGGGCCTAAAAACATGTAATAATGCTCATTTGGGTTTAATTGGTTTAGTTTAATGATATTTGTGTTAATTGTTTTATTGTTAATTATCCCCTGCACCTGGCTATCATTATAAATTAGAGCCAGGTGCAGGGTATTTAAAGAAAGCAGCCAGTGTGCTCAAGGATGCTGCTGTGTGGAGGGCCCGGTTGATGGTGCTTTCAACCATTATGAAAAAATAAAATAAAATACAAACACCTAGCTCTTACTAGAGCACTAAATGAACACGAACAGGAACCTAAACTATACAACAGGACAGCTAAGCTGTTTACCTGTTACACCAGCTAACAAAACACAAAAAAGCTTTCACACAGTACCTTTTTTTTCTAATGCCTGAGTAACTACTATGTAAATACACAGTTAGTTGAAACACTAATGTAACCTTACCCTAACTTTAAAGTCCCAACCTAAATTCACAGTCAAATTACAAAATTGCTATTCACACTCCAAGAAAGCTGATTGAAATAGTATTATCCATACAACAGAAAGTTTAGATGTTCTCTGAGCATTTAGGACTGGAAACATTATTAAACTGTTAACTGTTGTGGATACTGATTGACAAGATAAGCAACATGCATAATTTTATTTAACATTTCAGATTCAAAGTTGTCATTAACAACTGTTGGGCTACCCCCTCGCCACAATCCACTGACAAAAAACGATGGACTCTTATTATTAACAGGTAAGTCTCATGTGAAGTCTGTTGGAGCCAACTTCTGTATTCTAGGATTTTATTTAAAATTTAGAATGGTGATGGTTGGTTTTAGAATGGTGATGGTTGGTTTTAGAATGGTGATAGTTGGTTTTAGAATGGTGATGGTTGGTTTATTGGGGGGTTTACATCTTCACTACAAGCTTAGTCAAAACTTTATTACATTTTGTATTAATTTAAAACAAATCAGAAGTCCTTTTTGATTTCATGACTTTTTTTTGTCTTAGTAGAGATGGCTGGTTTTAGGAGCTCCCCTTATTCTACCTATTATAACAGCTCTTACTGCAATGTAAGGCTTCCAACCTGCAAATATTGTAATTCATTAATGTTGTTGTTTTTCTAGCTGTTCAGTTGATAACACAGCAACCATCTTTGAGAACGGAAAAGACAGCAGGTCAATGTTCAAATTTAATTCATTCCGATTTCAACTGATGGAGAAAGTCTCAACAGTCTGGTTACACTGTCAAGTCCAAATATGTGACAGTGAAAAACGAACTTGCCAGCCTGTAAGTAAGAGATCTGTATTGACGTCTGAATCATTGCATATGTGGTAATTAAAAAATAAAAACAAGAGAGAGAGAACAGGTTGGATACACTTCAAAATATAAGTAAACACCTTTTGTTAAGGTGCGTATCCTCGAAATCCCATAACTGTGTGCGACGTGAATTTAGTACATCTCAGGAAACGATAAGTACAGTGGATATGCATGTAGTTAATGTACCTGTATTCTTAAGTGTGTTCTCTCTGCACTGGTTCCCTGAGACCACAAGGACAATGAATGGTGTGAGTAGACAAGTGATTGGAGTTTGGGAGTACAATGCAATACCCAGCTACAGACACCCAGCAGCACTATCATGAGTACAAGTTCAATAAGACAGCTACTGTATACCGCCACACTGGGCAGGACCGGGGACAGTGCAAGCTAGGTACTGGACATATGGAACCAAATTATATCATCTTTTTTTTTGCTGGCTTCTCAATGCTGCTACATGTCATTCTGATCTCTCCCATGTGTGTTTACTTTCAGACTCACCCATGTACAGAACGAAGTCAGCACACCGATCCAGAAGGAGGGGTGCTCTCTGCAGAGTTTCAGCTTAAAGGTAAGCTTTTAAAAAGAAACGTTTGTCTGCCTGTTTAGTGCAAGTCAATAACAACAGCCAGAATTATTATATAGTGGAGAATCTCACTATGTTATTATCTACATAATACCCTGCACTCGAGGGCATGTATTTGTTCCAGGCTATACTTACCTTACCTGATATTTTATATGCAAACGGACATCACACTTACATGTGTAATTATATGATGTTCACGTGTTGATACTTGATATGAGTATTCTTGGGTGCGCTTGGTTACCTTCATATTAATAGGATCTGGCTTGGCTAATGGAACTGGCAGAAACTGGTTTCATTCGTTCACTGAAATTGACATGTGAATTATGATTGAGCAAGCCTGAGCATACTGCGGCTGTACAGCATCTTAATACATCAGATGCTCCCCGTCTGTATGTACAGTCTGTCACATTGATTTACGGAGACTTTGTTTCAGAACTGCTCGTTCAGTGCTGTACTGTGCATGTTGTTCTTACTGCAAGCTCCTGAGGTTTCCTGTTTTAACTCAATGATTGCTTTGCACCTACTCTCGCAGCTCTAGGTTCATCAAGCCACAGAAACCTTGCAGGTAATTTATCCATTGCAACAAAGAGTTATTTTGTATTATTATTGTAATACACAGTTTATCCTCACTAAATATTTTTTTTTTTCAGATTCTCCCATTCTTTTCTTACTGGTTTTTTTTACCTTGTTGGTCTCTCTCTATACTCCACTCCTCTAACTGGGGCAGTATTGTTATCTGCCATGCTCATATGTTGATGTCTAAAATATTGCACTATTGTCTCAGACACTGTAGTGTGTTTAGTGGGATAACACCCTCTATGAGTGTTCTGTTCCATCATGATATCAGTCAATGTGCAAATAGACTGAAAATCAATCATCACTGTGTTCATTATGTCGGGTATCTCACAAGACTTTATAAAAAATATGTGTATATATTTGGGCAAATTTAAAAACATTCTTCTTAGTGCAATATGTGAGTGCTTTGAAGCAACTTTCTAAGTATGCATTGATTTTATTGGTATAATCAGGGTTGTTCAATTAGTCAGTCGCAGAATATGAAGACTTCTATTTTTTTTTGTAACAATGGTATGGATTTGATATGTACTTATGTGTAACAAAGTTACTGTAAATGTTAACCCATATGTGAAACTTATATATTAAAAAACATAAAACAAGTGAAATGTTTAGTGGATAATGTCAATGATTAATGTCTGTGATGGTCTGTGACAAATAAAGACTATTTAAGTCAAAACAAGCAGGGTTCATCATGTTTTTTCCTTTATTTGCCAGAGAATGTTTATAATAATATAAAGCAGATAACTGATACAGCTAAGAAACTAAGACGTGAACTTCTGTAATTCAATATCAAGGGTGTGCAGGTAGCCGAACCCTAATTACCTAACAATGCCTAACTTTGGTGGTGCTCAAGCCGAACTGAACCACAGACACAGGCTGTGTGGGTCACCATCATTTTGGCATTGCCTACAAAGCTGCAACCAGCCTACAGAAATATGAAATGGTGAAAATATTTTCTCTGCAAAGCAAACGGCCCTCGCTGGTTTGGTGGATGTCATCAGGTTTCTTCATTGGAGGCAGGTCGCTGGCATTTATCTTCCTAGACACTAGAGCTGGTTAATGCCTTGGCCCTGGTAGAAGACCTATAGACGTGGGCTTTATTCTGACGCTTTCTCCTCAGCGATGCATCCCCGCAGCCTTCCCCTGGTGGCATTCTGCTGGTCTTCTGCCACCACCCCGTCCGAATTAATTAACTAATTAGAAGAGTTTAGACATGTGATAAAGTAAAGAGATTAAAGTTAATTATTCTATAGGAATTCTATTGACATTAGACGGGACCTACTCCTTTGAGTAGCCTAATTGAGGGGTTGCAGTATATAGACATTTTGTTTTTAGCTAGACATCTCAGGTTAGGAGAAAGCTGCAGTAATAAGACACACAGAAAGCAGGTATTGGTCATATCAAAGTGTTAAACTGAATGAATGGAGACTCTAGTGGAGCTGATCATCAACAAATTGATGTGAAAAGGTATTTTTTATAAAAGTGTTATTTGTATATTTACTATAATGTAAGAGAGCATACCTCAAGCAGGTCAACAGTAGAGCTGGAGTCTGGTAGTGGCAGATTAAATCCTTTTTTGTTTTTCAACCAATAAGTCCTTTGGTTTCCTTTACCCTAGAAATATTAATAATATACCATCACTTCACAGTTAACATGCACATCCAGTGCTCTAAAAACCAAACACTTTCAGAGTAAAATTACTTCAAGTCTTCAGTTTATTATTTATTATGCTGTATATTAAAAAAAAAAAAAAAAAAAAAGTGCACCAAAGGGCTTTTATATTAATCTCAATTACCTTCAATTCAACATCTCCTCTTAGGTCCAATTGAAATGTGCCAATCTTATAAAGAATACTCGCAGTGCTCTCAGACACATGGATCTTCATTGCTACAGTAAAATGGAAACATAGTGTGCATTCATTCCGCTTCTATAGTTGTTATAAAAGCCCTAGGTTCCTACCTCTAAAAGGAAAAGATGCATTTCATTTGAAGTGTTTTCTGAAGAATATGATCAACATTTTTTCTGAGCCAAGTAAAAGGACAAATACTAACACAAGCTGTTGCTTTCCATCCTGGATGCCGTATTCACAGTATCTCCAAACAGGCAATACCTAGGCATTGTGATCCCAACCACTCCAGCCACAACTGGCCCTACAGAGACGAATGGTAGAAGAACAAAGAAGCACGATCTGAATCTGTGTAAGTAAGCAGTAGGAAAACACCTTTTATATTTGTCCATTTACTTTAATAAATGCATTTCTAAAAAGAAAGAACATTAACCAAGTTCCATAAAGTCATGTTACCTTACATTCATTGAAATAAACGATTTATTTGTTCACATATGCTGTCAGGTGTAGCAGCAGTGATGATTTCATAGAATTTTCAGCTCATTGTTTCTCTGGGACACTTCCTTTACCTGTGTTCAGGCCTATGCGAATCTTCAGTTTCTCATCAGGCAAATGCCTTATTTTAAACATCATGCTCGCACTAAGGAAGTGCAAAGACATGGTGGCAATTTCCTCAGCATGCTTTATACCATTGCGAATGGGGAGTCCGCTGGCTACCATGTAAGCATCTCCAATGGTTTCCACCTGTGTTAAAAGAAACGGTACTGCAAGTTACATTGTAATAATATTTAGTAACACTTCACATTGTGTCTCTGATGACTGTATTTACATAAAAGTTACATAGTAAACACCTGTGTACTTACACATAATTACAGTTCTTATTCATAGTTACAATGTACTTAACGTTTAAATATTTTTGCATGATATATGTAAGTACACAATTGTATCTGAAAAGGGTTAGGGTTAGGATTAGGGTTATATCATGCAACAAAATATCTGCAGGTCATGAAAAATGACCACTAGCAGCGTGGAGCTGGGCACGAACCAGCGACACCGCACATCATAAGCAAGTGTGTTAACCACAGTGCCAAAGAGTTGGGTTTAGGGGTTTTGGCATTTTTAACCTCATCTCACTGATAGGGGTCAGAATCTATAATGGTAGAATATCTCACAGCACTGCCCATTACATTACCAAGTAATACTAATAATATATCCTGGGAATTGAAAGCAACATTATCTTAACTGCAGACATGGGTTTCAAAGAGAGAACTGAAAAGGCTGAGTTACATTTACCTTGTAGACATCATAGATCTTAATTATTTCATCAAATAAACTGTAGAGGTCATTAAGCAGATTGACCACTTCCAAGGGAGAGCTGATAGAGCACATGCTGGTGAACCCAACTATGTCAGAGAAGAAAATGGAAACAGACTCGAAACTCTCAGGTTCCACAGACTTCCCAGCTATCAGCTCCTCTGCAATGTAACTTTGAAAAAAAAACTTAATTAGAAGGGAAAACAACATGCTATCTGAAGAATTTACATTACCACATGTTCATCTAAAACTCATGAGTGGAAGGTATGGTACACTATATGTATATATGCCCTATTGTTTTCACTTCTATGGACTGGGATCTAACAAAGCACAGATTAAAGACATTCAATGATTTTATTATCTTTAAAAGTCCTAATTAAGGCTGCTATATGACTTTATGTACACAAGGACAGTTTAGGACAGTTCAGCCTTTTCAGCTCACACCCCAATGCATTCTGTTACGTGTAGTCCTGCTGTAAAAGGTTCCTGAGCCGGGTAAAACAGAATGCACTGCGAGTTGAAAAGCCTGAACTCTCCCAAACTGTCCCATGTACATGGAGTCCTATGGTAACCCTTGCCCTAATTACTGGTAAGTTTTTGTGCCAAGACTGAGTTCCGTGTGAATGAAGCTGTTACCTGGGCAACATGCTGGAGAGCAGCTGGTCTATTTTCTTTTTCTCTGCAGTGAGCTGATTGGTTCTTTCCTCTACCACCTCCTCCAGGTGATTTGCATATTTCTCCAGTTTGTTCACCATGTTGTTCACGATGCACACATGACTTAAAAAAAAAAGCACTCACTAAGTATAGGTCCACATTACAAAGCTACCACACAATCCATACAGTTTCTGACTGAGAGAGCTTGAAAAAACTAATAAATATATCTGAATGCAAACTCTAACCAGTAAGAAACGTACTCAGCAAGGATACCTCAGACATACCTTTCAGTACTTGCTTCTTGTAATTGTCGTTTGATTGATAGAAATGTTGGTCTTCGTTCCGGATGTTCATCCCAGCAAGTGTTGAGCATGGCTATGATATTCTCGTTGCATTTGTCGGCTGATAATGAGGGTCTCAATCGAACCATCGCACTGAGATCCTTTATTTTGTTAATAATTTCTTTAAAACAAAGTTAGAGAAAGGCAGCCCTTTTTTCTAGTTGAATTAGTACTTCTTGTTGATATACAATCCACTACATATCAGGTCATTTTTATAGGCAATGTAAAATATTAAGAGGAATCTCTTTTGAGGAGACACAGCGAATGTCTGAATTGCTGTTGTCTCATCACAGCATGGAAAACAAATCTTACCCTCCGGTTCCATCTGCAAGTCATGGTATGGACCAGTTTCTCCATCGTAGATCAGTTCCCTCAATATAATGGCAAAGCTGTAGACATCTGCCTTTTGGGTGCCATTAAAGGTATGATGGACTTGTCTTAATATTTCTGGGGCTGTCCAATAAAGTTCTGTTGTTCAATGAAACAGCATACATCATGTTCGGGAAAGAAACATGCCCATATGAAAAATAATCTAAAATACACTGCAAACGGATTAGATTATTTTCTTAACCCATGGGTGGTGGTTCAAGGGGCTGCAGAAGCAATGGCTCCTCCCCTACCTTCAATCTGTTTGCTGTTTAAACCCTTGTTCAACCACTTCTCCCTGTCTGTGCCCATTTTGCTCCTCCATCCTCCCCCCTGCCACCTCTCAATATTATCTAATATTATATAAGCTCGCTTCCCAGCCTCGGTGGCCCGGCTGCTCTTGCCTCATCCTCGTGAGGGAGGTTTTCAGAGAACCATTTATTGTATCATTTGTTTTTGTAACCAACCGTCGTATTTGGGGTTTTCTTGAGCAATGACTCTGTGCTTAGGTCCATATCGGAATTCCCATAATCCGAATCCTGTGAGCTTCACCTGCAGTCGACTGTTCACCAGGCAGGTTGTCGGTTTTAGATTCCCATGGGATCTGAGATTACTGTTGTGAATAAACACCATTCCCTAGTAGGAAATAAGAATGAAAGCATCAAATAAAATTTTCTTCTTTCTCTGCCTAAAGCCCTATTTCTTTATACAATTTTAACTAATCATGAGGAAAAAAAAAACAGTAAAGTAGGAACATACAACAAATTTTTATGAAAATTATTCTGAATGATTTTCAGATGCATTATTGATTGCATCCAAGTTCATTTCATAGTGATTAGTGTCTCATCCAAACCAAGTCTAATACCTGACCATTCTTATACTTACATTGACGATGTCATAAGCGAAGGACAACTTGAACATCCAATCCAGCTCAATATCTGTGTTACTTAAAACATCCTGATGATAATATCATTGAGAGAGGGAACGTTAGGAAGCCCCATCACTGGTAGAGATCAGCATATTGATGTAATGATATCACATACGATGCACTGTACCTTTAAGCTTCCCTTACTGCAGTACTGTGTAAGAATGCAGATATTTGGTGGTTCTATGCAAGCACCAATGAAATACACCAGATTTTCATGTCTCAGTTTATGCAGCTGGTATTAAATACAAGTAAATACATATATTAGCAGGTCATGTCAGTTACATTTGCAGCATGTAATATCAAAATATTAAAAAGAAAAATGATACTTACAACTTTAAACTCTTCAATTATTGATGGCTTTCTCACATCAGTAGCTACTTGCCTATCAAGGTATTTAATGGCAACCTGATCACCCTGAAGAAAGAATACCAATAACTGTTATCAAAACAGACTACAATTAACAATTTACATTTACATATCACTGCCACAAAGTTCCAAACCATTCCCAGGACGTGCAACAGTCTTTGTTTACCATGAATCCTTGCCTGCAATAGGGTAGATTTCTGCATTCGATATGAATGTACACTGGGGTTCGGCCTACAGAATCCCGGAAGGGTGGATCCCCAATCTACAGTGCCTTTTAGGTCTGTATACTGTATATGTCATTTTCGAACTGAATTGCGTTTAAAAATGAGATCCTGACAAACATGTTATCCTGCGTAATAAACATCGCAGTATTTTTTTCTGAAGGAACTCTGTGTTCCGAGTAGTTCATTTGAACAAAACATGGTTCACCTTTGTCTCTCATTTTGTGTTATTATCTTTGTTTTTGTATTTTGGCAGAGCTCAGTGAGGGGTACTGAATACAGTTGTTTTAGTTTTCAAAACTTTATCTGGAGGAATGCATTCAAGTCAAGACTAAACTACAGTAGCAGAAATTTATTCTTTTCTTTCTGCAGTCCTACACACAATCGGATAAAGACTAGTTCTCCTGCCTGCATCGTCACACTGCATGCGCTTCAGCCTGTTCCCTGCCATATATAGGACCTTTTTCCTGGGAAACCGACACCTAAACTATCTGCCTTTCGCATCCCACCTGTGTATCCTTAGAACGAGGCTGGCCCTGTATGTAACCAACCTCATCAGAAAGAAGGGAAACCGGAGGGACAGGGATAAGACATCAATATAGTCGGGGAAACATACTGTGATACACAGAGTGGACATACTTACATTGTAGAGAGCTGTAGTTGTATAAATGATCTCTTTCCCTATTTTGCTGGATTCCATGGTGTGGGACTCAACGCTTCCACTTTCCTTTGCTGACAGTGTAGTAGATAACGACTTATTCATATTCTGATTTTCCTGACAGAGAAGAGGATATGCAGTTTGAGATTGAAAAAACTGTCCTTGGAAGTTATGTAGTAATATCAGTAGACTGTCAATAAAACAGCCAGTGTTGGTAGATGTGTATACATCTCGCCACATGTTAATATTACAGTTCATAAAAAAATGAAATCAGCGAAGAAAAACCCCTGACAGATTTCATCATGATTATATCATGATCTTATGTTAATAATAAAACCATATAAAATAGGTATTTTTGGAGCAACTCAGAACATAAATAGCTTGATTGCATCCTTTATTATGGGGTAAGAGTCTGACAGCTCCAAACATGTTTACCTTCATATCTTTGATAATTTCTATATCATTATAGTTTACTCTCCACCAGATGTCATCATTTTGTTTTCGTAGTTTGTTTTTATTTACGACCAGTAGTGCAACACATATTCCTGCTGCAGTGGTCGCACCCAGGAGCGCCAACACTAAGATCAGCGCAGAGGCATCTTGATAGAGAAGAAGAAGAAGAAGAAGAAGAAGAAGAAGAAGAAGAAGAAGAAGAAGAAGAAGGGTGGAATTAATGGCCAAATGCCTGCAAATTAAGAGGAAAAAAAATGAGGCTTACAAACATTCTTTACATAGTTGTTGCAGATGTGAGAGCGATACTGACTGTTATTTGGTAATCCACAGAGGTTATTGTTGAATCCACACTCAGGCATGTCTTTAACAGGCTGGCCATTTGGCCAAATGATATTTGAGAATTCCGGTGTGGGGCTGCAGTCATAAAAAAAGATAGCACCATTAGGTAATCATAAACCAAGGGCTGCTCAACACTCAGTTTACAGTAGTAGCATAATTACAATGTTTCTAATTACTGTATAACAGTTAGTAACCTTACCATGGTTGTGTGATATTTAGGCTCTGTACATAAAGCACCTTTCATACTGGGACTCACCTGATGCTGTTCCTGATGCTGTCATAGTGCAGAACCGGCACAAATTTGGAGATGTTTCCAAAGGACTGCAGGTCATATACAGAATAATCCATAAACCTCTCCCCAGACTCATCCAGACTCACCACACCCGTCGCACCTGCAACAATAATCAACTTCTGCAAGAGTTCTAATACTACATGTTAATCAATGAGTACGTGTAAGCATGCTACCCCAGCTCACAAACAAGGACACATGAAGCAATATACAGTAAAGCAGACCTTCCAAAGAGATCATTCGCTGGCCCCACCTGCTATTTCGAGTCCAGCAGAGTTGAAAGGTCACAGAATCATGTGATTTTGTTGGAACCAGGAGGTACACAAAAGGAGTCCTCAATTAGGGTTCTACAGGCACAGATAATGCCCCGTGGATTCTGACTATCCAATACTGCAGCAACAGAACTCAGAGCCATTCAGAAAATACCATAGAAAGGTGAAAAGGTAAATCCAATGGCCTTTGAAGTTGCTTACCCTTTAAAGAAATGCCATTGACCGTGATTTCAATCATCTCAACAGTGCAGCTGTTTGAAATCATTTCAATCAGCCTCTCCCTGGCCTGCACTATAGTTTCAAGCTGCACTGTTCCATACACAATAGGGTACATTTTTCATAAAACACAACCGTATTCTGCAACTGTTTAGAACAGCAAAGTTAATAGGGTTGCTTCTTGTCCCTGTTTTCCCTGGATCATCACGGTTATGAGGAAGTAGTCCTGGGGAATTCAATATGCCTTCCCAGAACACTAAATGCCAGCACATAAATTGAGCACAAGTTAGATAAATCAAGATACAGTATTAATGCAATAGACGCACAATGTGAATTGGTTGTCAATACTACGGCAGTAACATGATTAACGTTTCCTGTTGGTTGAATGTAGGACTTATACAGTAAAAAGGAGTTTAAACTTTTAACAACCCCCTTTCCGGTCGGAGGTCCTGTTTTTGTACCTCAGACATTCCCTTTCAGAATATGTGATGCCTGTTGTTCATAAACAGAATGATTCTGAGCAGGAGGATCACTTACCATAAAGCTGGACCCTGTTGACTTTCAAGCTGTTTACCAGCTCTCTCCCTCTAAAGGACGTCTTGCCTGCCTTTATCAGCTTCTTCACCCCTGTGGCATAAAGTAGCACTGCATCATGGAGATAAGCAGCATACGAACTCACCTTAATAGAACATATATAAAAGAATGAGTGCATAAATACAGTATGGTTTTTACAGTTAAAATAGAATAGACGTAAGCCCCACAGAACCACACATTACACCCTAGGAGTGACTGCCACCATCGCCACTGGCTGCCCTGCTGCATGAAGAACAGATTCTGAAAGCTCTTTCTCCAAATTGATGCAGAACTGATATTTAAATAAAATACATGCAATAATAATTACTAAACTGAAAACGAACAAGCAAGACATTTCATCTAGGGATATGCAGCACAGTCTTGCAGTATTCTTGTTTGTAGTCACTATTATTATTATTATTATTATTATTTTATTATTATTATTATTATTATTATATTATTATTATTATTGTTTTTCTTTTAAAAGCATTTTTTTAGTACTAGAATCTGGCCCATTTGATTCATTATGTCTCGCCAGTAATTACTGCAACAGTTTTAATAACCAAAATTACTACATTATGTTTAATCCTGCCGTTATTTGTACAATATTTAGTAAACAAAAAACAAACAAACAAACAAACAAAAACTCTTATTTATTTAGATACTATTTTCTATCACAGATTACATTGGAGCAACAGCGACCCCCTGTGGGAGGTAGCTATATACATGTATTTATTTTATTTATTTTTGCTCAAACATTGATTTCCAACATACCTCCTTTCCAACTACGTAAACCGGGTTAATTAGCAATACCTATCTCTATTTAACAAGAACTCTAAATAAATTTTATAATGGGTGTTGCAGAGAATATGTAAAGAAACGTTTTTACTGTATATTACATCAAACCTCTTTCTCTGAAGTCAGATTGCTGTAGAATGGAGGCCCTTTCAGTCTCTGGTAGATTTGATTGACTAGATCAGAGTAGTCAAATCCTCCATAGGACTTTAATGTCACTATGAACACCGACTCAAAGGCTGCTAGGGTAGTCTGAACTGCTTCTGAATTTTCAGAATATTTCCAAAAGTTATCCTGGCAAAAACAAAGCAAACATTTTAATTGCATACAATGACCTCGCTTTAACAATACAGACAGACATGGAGTATCAAACCCAAGCATTTTCTTACAAGTGTCACAAATCAAATTTTGGTTGTTGAATCCAAACTTTAAAATGAAACCTTACTCTGTGAAGTACTGAGGCTTTACCTAGTCATATATGAAATGTTGATTTGAATATTGATTTGTTAATTCACGGGGCGTTTGCTGAGGCTGTAAGGATAGAGCAGAGGAAGCAGAGGCAAGATTGTTAGTGGGACAGAGGCAGACTGAGAGCGCCCGGACTTAGGATAGAAGGTGAGCTGATGGCCCAGGCTTGGAGGGGCCCAGAAAACTTAGGATAGGAAGAGGTCCTAACTGATGAGCCTTTACATAGGACCGGGCTTGGTCGAAGGCTGAAGCCTTGAGTATCTGAAAACACATAAAAAGGGTCTGACTTGGCAGAGGCACCTCTCGAGGTGAAGGAATGATTCAGGACCTGAAAGGAGAAATAGAAAATGGTTCTGTGACTGATCTGGTGCTGCCCTCGGATGAGGTGAGGCACAGGCCTCCGAAGCCGGGAGCAGAGAGCCATCGTGCAGGGAACCAGCAACAGGGAGAGATGGGTTAGTCTGGGACTCGGCACTGAGAGCATAAAGCGGGCCACGTTCCGATGAAAACAGAATAGAGCCTCGAGTGACAAGGTAAGATTAATGCATGAGCTGCGAAAGGATAGTGTGTCCGGGGGTCCCCTCTGACTCACAGCAGTGAGAACCCCCTAGCTAACATTTACTCACTGTAATTACCAATTGTGTTTATTGAGATCAATTCTCATTTTATCATTTCTGTAAAATGAAAAAAATACCATCCCCATTTTGTTTCTTAGGCTGTAACAGTGCTTGAAGATCTCATCGGCAACTCTTTACATTAAGTGTCTCTAATTACTGTCTTTACATAGAAATTACTTAGTAAATACATGTGTACTTACAGATCATTACAATTGGTGACTTGAAATGAATGCAAACAAATAAGACACTTAACTTAAGCATATTGTGGCTGGTCTTAATCATTCGTGCAAAGTGTTTGGTACCCATTAACAACGCTGTTGCTAAGTTCAATGGCATTATGAACAAAATAATAATTAGCACAGGTTATTATATAATAACTTTCATTTAAAACATGTCAGCAATGGACTGCCACTTCCATTGACTTGACCACCTTTTTTAGAATTGGTTAACAAGACGTACAGTTGCTAAACTTTTTTTAATGAATTTGGCTGTAATATTAGCTCTAATAATAATTGGCCCTGGCCATCTATTCATTATTAAATCAGAGAAATGTAAAGCTTCTTCTGAAACAGACAGTATATGCATCCCTTAGCAATACAAAATATAATAAGTCTTTTCAATGCAGTGGCTGTAAAGAGAGATACATGTGGTATTAAGAAGTGTGATTATGGTTTTAATAATGTTAAATAATGCCATTTCTCCTTCATGAACCATTACTCACCATAAAACCACTGATCTCAAACTGCTGTAGTATGAAGAAGACATAATCCCCATGCTCAATCTGGAGGTTATGAGCTTCCAGCATTATTGACCTTGCATCCTCATAATTACATATTAAAATAATGACTACACAAAGAGAAGAACACAGGAGCAGTATTAGTACCCTTGAACCCACAGTGGGCGCATGTGCTGTATTCTGTTCTACCAACATACTCGGATACCACACCAAGAGGACATTGTCAAGTAAAGGACAATATCATATCAGTGTTCCATTAAATCTGAAGCAGTATTGTGATGTCTTTACAAACCATGTGATGCCAGTAGTGATCACTATACTGTAAAAATAGGAACATGGTACAATAATACATGCCGTGTGCAATAACCGAAGGGGATGAATAATGTTGTCAGTGTTGACATTTCTTCATTGACAGAGTATTGTTACTCTAGCTTAAAAGAGGCAGCCATACCAGAGTTTTCTTGCCCTAATCAGGAAAGAGCCTTTGTGATGCTGTACTTACTCCTGGCCACAGTTGAGATGTGCTTCAGATTCTTATGGTTGAGTTCAGGGTCACTGGTGTCATACTTCACACTGGCTAAAATTGTGATGTTTGGGTTTAGCTGGCTCTGCACAGAATTCCAGAGATCATCCGTTTTGTCCCCGATTCTATGGGCACGGCCCCCTCCAAGCAAGGCCACATTCTTCCATCCGAAGTGCTGAAGAGCCTTCAGCAGGGTCTTCCCGATTCTTTGAAGGGGCGACACCAGTTTGACATAGGTGTCATAAACAGCAACATTGTCCAGCTTGGGGGTCTGCCCTACAAAGCTAAACATTGGGATGTCCCATTGGGAAGCCATGAGACCTGTAACCTGAACAAAATGAATGACACAGTTTAAAAATGAGCTCTCTGATTTTCAGGTCAAGCCCAGTTTACATGGGCAGATAGATTAATCACATGTTGCATCAGTCAACAATTTTCAGTCAGACAAATCATTGCTTTTTTCAATGTGTATCTTTACAAATGTGTTATAAATCTTGTAGCATGTGAGCATGGCTTGGCTGACGTTTATTGTATTTAAAATGTAACAAAGAATACAAAGGGCACCCTATAGTTGGCCTATAGTTTTTTCAGGGCTTGATTTAAAACTATTTACAGACAAAAACACATTGCAGATGAGAAGTAGTAAAATGTGTAGTGGGTACCCTCTTTTATTTGGTAGGTTTTGTCTTAATATTAAGTATTTGACTTAATTGCTCCCAAATAAAGCATGCTGACTTATTTTTTACTAATTGCTCCCTGTGCTATGTAGACGACACATCTGACAACACAAAGCCCTTCACTCCAGGCCGTTGGCTAATCACAAGAGCTATAAAGATCAAGCCACACTCATGCGCCCCTCTTGAGCCATGCATTGAGTACTGTGGGTGCCTAATTGCTCCTGTTTGACAAATAGGTTGTTAGAGAGACTTGAAGGCCTTATTTATCACAGATTTTAGCTTCAGGTGCAATTTGCATCATTTGCTGGAGGAAGAAATCACATCAAAAAGGGTTCACTTTACTGTAGTACGTACCCGAATGCCTAAATGTACTGTTCACGTTTTATAAAACGTATAGTAAAAACTGGCTCACTAATATAGTCAACCCAGGACCCTTTGTAACCAGAAGCCAAAGCTTTCATTAAAACATTGCAGTTGGATGTGCTTTTTTGTATTGAGAATATACAATGATACCCTTATGCAATGAAGTTCTATGGCTATGTACTTTACAAAATAATGGTTATAAATGGTTAATCAATATAATAGAGCAAGCTTTGTGAATGTGGTTAAAGTATGAATCCTACAAAAATACAAGGACACTAATCATTTCTGTATTCTATCTTTTGGAACACATTGCAAACACACCAATACTTTAGCAAACAAAATTAAAAACGCATCATTGAAAATATATTCCATGCCACTGGAAAATGTGAAAGAATGTAGCTATAGAACAGGTGCTGTGTTTGTTCATTGAATTTACATTCCAGCTGAAAAGGAATTATTTACACATTATCTCTTTACCTCTGCTACCTCGGGACAAGCAGGGCCAAAGAGGGCTGAGATGTTGTCGTTCCACACCTGGCTGATGAATCCACTGAGAGAGGTTTTGGCGTCACAGTCACAGTCAAAGTACGCAAAGTCCAGAGTGTAGTTATTCAGGGAGGCAGGATTTGAATTCACCTTGTCGATAGCAATCTGCATCGCTGCCCCCAGTCTCATTGCACTGAAGGCAAAGGAGATGTTCTTGGGAGCTTGGAAGCCCAGCAGGATTCGAGACCTCTCCGCCCCGCTTTCACTGCCTCTCAGAAAGAAGCACAAGGCCAGTAGAAAAGGCATGCTAGGAAAGTGGTGACCATTAGCATAAAACCCGGCCAGATTCTGAAATATTGTTCTGAACATCATTTTCTGGGCGGTGATGCTCTTCTGCACCTGCTCAAGAACTTCTGATGTGCTGAAGAAGGTGCATGCCCCTATATATACTGACACATGCAAGGTGCGATGATTAATTCTCAAGAGCCGCTTCGTCCGTTTGCTAATGAACAAGCTTTAATTAACAGCATATCCTTAACTCCCATGGCCTTATTAAAATCACCTCTTTTCAACCATTTAATTGGCTTTAAAGCAGAATTTACTTGATTATGCAATTGAAGCTTTGCAATGTGTTTGGTGACAGATTTTTAAGATTTGGTTGTCTTCTCTAGAAATAAAATAAATAAAACATCACTTTAACCAAAATGGTTCTTTAAGCTAACTGGCTAGCACTGTCCTTTGGGCTGAAATTATCATTAAAATGAAATAAAAGTAGTCTGTTTCTGTGTTGTTGTTGTTGTTGTTGTTGTTGTTATGATAGCTGCAATAATTGAAAATATCCTTCAATATGTTGGAATGGATGTGTTACAATTATCTGTTAAATAATTGTTATATGTTTTTCTAAAAAATCGGGAATATGGCATTATGATAAAAAGTCTAATATTCTAGATAAAACAGTACTTGGGCAGATACATACATATATACAGGCATACATACGATGTGTATTGATGCAACATTTGGATGTTGTTGAGGGTGTGTACTGTAGGATAGTGATCATACATTGATAGATACATTAATTTAAGCACAAAGTGTAATCTAATGTATGAACTGATTTTAAATTACACTGATATACAAAGCAATGTTTTACCTATTCTGCAGTGTTATAGAAGTAGACTTCTAGATGAAACATTTGTCACTGTATTAGTTGAATGCTAGTGTTACATTTGTTTTAATTGTAATGCTGCAAAGTTTGCATGCTTCTAAATTAAGAGCACCAAATATTGAATCCATATATATATATATATATATATATGAAATATAAATCTCTCATTTGTAGCCGTTTGCACAGCTTCTCAGAAAAGTGCTTCACTTTAGAAGTCACCTGGTCAGCAAGCAGCCGGGAGATAACAGACTGAATACAATCAGAGAGTACAAAGCCCAAGGGCTCTGGAAATGTGTGGCAATCAAAGCAAAGTGCATTTTCCATCAGGCATAACATTGCTGATTATTGCAGTTCATATTTTAATGGAGCCTATCTGGTTCATCAGTCAGATAAAACCTATAGAAATAGTATTCAGAAGAATTCAATCAAAAAGCATGCTTTATGTTCTTCACAGCTGGGCATATTTTCAAAAGTTTATGTAACAGTAGTATAGTGGTTTCACTAGATTACCAATAGGCTGTTGCTGCCGCTTTAAAACTCAGACAATTGTTTCCTGGCAAGGCTTCAGAAAGTAGTGGACTCTACCATTACACTAGTAATGGGTGATATAAATATTGTGAATTGCATTACACACAGTAGTAATAATAATAATAAACGTTTTCTAGCTGGAGTTTTCTAATTATTATAGAGCTGTATGAGTAGTCTGTTTGATAAAAAAAAAAAAAAACAGTGGAACAATGACAGTGACTTATTTTGGTATAGTCCAAATGTAATAAATAGTACTGAAACGCCATTTTTTTCTTGCCTGTCTTGTGAAGCCTTGGAGGAAGGTGGATGAAGATGCAGTAACCCAGATTGAAATGCAATTTTTTTTTCATTTCATTCTCAATGCAGAATAAAAAACAAAGGCAATATTGAAAATGCATGTCTTCTTGTCATCGTCTTTAAAAGAAAACGAAGCACAATGCAGAGTACAACAATTAACAGGGTGAACAGAGTAGTCCTGTTGCATTTAGTCCTGTCTTTAATCCCATATTGTGTAAAGGAGTAAAACCTGCTACTTTCAGGTAGCAACTCACTTCTTGTGCTGTAGTTCAATTTCAAGCCAGTGCTTTAGCTGTGATCAGGCCATGTGACCTACCACACAGGAAGTGATTCAATACCATGGGAACTTTTGATCTGTTCTGATTTACAGTGTTGTACTTGAAATGTTTTGTATCTCTCAAATTAAAAAACAAGAAACAAATGATATTTAATATAAAATGGGTTCTGTAAAAATGCTAATAAGAGGTAAGAACACAATATTCTCCCAATAGCTAAGATTCACCAGAAACATATGATATTTAATTGACTGTAGCACGTATTGCCTTAAAATGTCTTTAATTAGCCTATCTTGGCAGCCTGCCACACAATAAGCCAGAATGTAAAATAAAATTATAGCCTGTTGTCAATAAAAGATTGTAAATGTTGCAACACTGTGCTGGTCTTTGGTCATTTTTGTCAAGAAGATGTTTAATCAACAAAACTGTATTGACCTTTATCAGAATAGGATTCAAAATGTATATTTTCCCTGATAACTAACCAGTCAATTGGTTAGATGATTATTAAAGTTCACTTGGGTTTGATTCAACAAAGTATGCTCTTCTGACAAAAAAGGAGAAGTCAAAGGTGGAAATTGCATAACCTGAAAGTACTAGGTTGCAAGGAGAACCGTGAAATCTATACAATTTCTACATACTGTACTATAGTGTGGTAGTGTAACCTTGATTAAGGCCAGCAGTGGGAATAGAAGAGGCAGGAGACAAGAGATTGCAGTTTTTAGTCATTTGCTGCATACTTTTGTTTAACGATTAATTATACAAACAAAACAGTTAGACAAAATACCAATCCAAAGAGACAACACACCCAAGCTTTGCTATCATGGTGATAGGACAAAGAGCAGAACCTGTGGCTGTCATTCCTTTCTCAAAACGAAGGAACAGCAGGAGAAAGGGCCTGTATGGTGTGGCCAGGGCTAATTGGCAATCAACCAATTAGAACCTGGCTGCATTTGGCACATGGTTTTGGTAGGAGTGGGGCCTTAACCCTGCCATATATGATTAGAATGTCCTTAGGTATGAATTACACAGGCCACTATGAATTTGCACAGCACTTCATACATTTAAAAAAAAAAAAAAAGTCTGCTATCCAATGACTCTAAACCACTGCTGGGAAATAAAGCATTGCTCAATATAGATGATGCATGTTGACTGATAGCAGCTCAGAGAGATAGAGAACACAGTCATGATTTGTTTAAAAGGCATTCATTGAGGAGTGCTGTAGATGTTCTGTTAAACTGGAGTACGTCAAAGCTGAGTAAACTAAAGACAGGAGGTGTGTTTCACAGGTAAGTCTGACTTTTCATTTGTAGTTAGTGTGTTCTGAGCAAGGAGAACGCTCAGCTGACATTGCATTTTAAGATTATTATTATTATTTTTTTTTTTTGATTAGATACAGGGCACTAGAAGTGCCATCCTTGTCCGTCATTGTATGTCAGTGCAAGACAAACATCAGCATGGATATCCGGGGGAATCCGATTTTCTAAATAGAGCGAGCTTGACATTTCGTCCTGTTGGTTAATGGTCTGATTAAAGCAGTTACCGCTTTGCTTCAGGTTTGGCTCTGTTCAGGTGTTTATTGTGCTGTGTTTCCTTTAACCTGCCCCAACACATCTTGGCATGTTTAATGAATCAGTGATTAACACCTTGCAATAGTGAAACACCGAAGCAATACGGCACGTCCTAAACAAGTCAGAGAACTGTTTGTGCTTTTCTCAAGTCATTCACATTACTGAAGGGGTTTACATATACTGCACACTAATCAGAACTAGTAAAACCATCCACTGATTCACACATTTTATTTGGTTTCTCAGGAAATGTTTACTCTAAGGTAGGAGTTATTAGTTACCTAACTTATATAAAATACTTAATTAACCATTAGCCTGACTTATAGCCTATAATTTCTGTAGTTGTGGGCTGTTATAATCATTCCCTTATAAAAATGTCATTTTATTCCAATTGTAACACTCCCCCATTCAGCTGCACTTCCTCAGTCGATACACTTTGATACTGATGTCTCATTATTTGCGTTTGACTTTTGGCCCAATTCAGTTTTTTCAATTTTGCATCGATGTTAATAATAATACAAATTCTACCCTGTACTGCTCCCCTGTTTCATGTAAGGCAGTTTTGCACTGGGCACAAGATAATTTTTCAGATGTTTTAATAGATTTTTTTTTCAAAACTGAATTTTCACCAGTTAAATCTAATTGTCTACTTTTAGGTGGGTTTATTCCCCCAGGGTTTATTTCTATGCACTGCACACAGAAACACATGTAATTACAGATGACCTGAGCTGTCTTTGAAGTGGCCTTTGTAACTGACAACGCTATAGTTAGAGATGCACTTAGACTTCAGGCATTGTTTTAGAGCACTTGTTTGTTTGCATAGAGAGGGCAGTGTCTTTCTTTGAGGCTATCAGTGCAAATATCCTCTTGGTTTATCTGAACGTGTTTA
Organism: Polyodon spathula; assembly: GCF_017654505.1. NCBI lineage: Eukaryota > Metazoa > Chordata > Actinopteri > Acipenseriformes > Polyodontidae > Polyodon > Polyodon spathula. The sequence continues at coordinate 1,658,132 of NC_054546.1, read as the reverse complement.
CTTTCACTCTGTCAAATATAAGACGACGTTCTAGGTTCAACACATAGAACATGTCGTTTTCCCATTCATTCATTGTGGGTGCCTAGGAGCTGTTTTGATACTTTCAAATGCATGTGGGACTTACTCCAAGTACTTGTTCTGTTTACTTCTGCTCTCTGTTTCTTGGGAAAGTAATTCTGCAAAAAAGAGAAAGAATAAATAATAGTGCAGCTGGTTTCTGATTTGTTTGTATAATTTCTGATTGGAAGCAAGTTGGATAAAGCATCATTGTTCAAAGTCTGGATGACATAAGGGCAAAGGTTATTAGGCTTAAGGTAAGTCTTTTACAACCTTGACTAGAAAGCTTATTCCCTGGTAATACTGTACAGTCCTTATTTTATTGCATGTAGATCCATTAACGGTGCATACAGTACTGTATGTCTGACGGAAAGATTTTCTTAACTCAGTTACATTGTTAATGGTTAATCATTAGCTAACTAATAAAACATTCTTTAGATCTATACTCTTACCAAATAGCAATTGAAAGCAACATTGTATTTGCACAATGCAATGCCACATTATATATCTTTTAGACTATTGGACTGGAACCAGGCCCATTATTTACATTAACTGAGGAGGTGTTACCTTTGAAACTAGCGCTAGTCACGGTTCAAAGGTTTCCTGGGATTGTATGAAAGCTGTGGTGTGTCTGTCTAGCAACGCATTTCAGGTGTGGAGATACTGTGTGAAGGAGGTATGCACCAGCCCAGCACGCAGTGCTCCGAATAGCAGCAGAAAACAGAGAGAGGCTCGTAATCAAAGAAGTTATCAAGGGTATGCAAACACTTTCCTATCTGTCAGGAACTTACTAGAATGCTTTAAGACTTTGCTGCATTTGCAACAGTTTGTTTGTTTTTTAACTCTGTAATTTGCAGAGCATGTGTTTGCCCATGCTGTTGTCAGACAGGAGCACACACTGTATAAAGACACAATTAAATACAATACAGTATGTAAGAGTGACCCCTGCATTACTGAGAGAAAGTTTCCTGAAAGAGGCCTACTGCTAATCATTCTTTGTAACATTTTGACAGCATTTAATGAGAAAGTGCAATACATTTGAACAAAGAACTGTATAGTGCTGATGTAAATGCTACTACAGTCTGGGTATTTGAATTGTAATTACAATGCAGATATTGCAGTAATGAGGTTGTACTTACAGGTAGATACTATGCAGTTAAATAACCTTTAAACTAATTTAGTTTATTTGTCCTAATTTAGATCTAGACGTATGTACTGTAAGAAAGTGGGGTATTCTTTCCGGGACCTTTATCTCTGTCTTCTAGTACAAATGAAGTACTCTCACAACAAATAGATATGGTGTAAACAGGGTGGTGCTGGTATTTTTATTTATTTGCACAAAAAAAAACAAAAAAACTCCATCAAGAAGTGCTTACTAAACTTTTCCCAAATCCTAACAGCTCAACTGAACAGCTGAGCTGCTTACCAGTCACCCTAACTAATACTTCACAAGTATTACACACACACCTTTCTTTAAGGGTCTCCACAGGTCTCCTCTTAGGCCTTAGCCTGAACACAGACCCAGCCCAAACATTTTGACCTGCTATGGTGTTTCTAATTAAATTCGAGCCGGGTGTAATTCATGCTGGCTCACTCCCATAGTATTCTGGGGGATGTAGTCCTGAACCTGAAAGACTGCACCTTTCCTGTTCCTACTCTGCCACAGTATGTACAGTGTGTATGTATGTAATTGTTTAAATAAGAATCATTCTTTTGGTAGAAAATAAGTACATCATTCTGCAATTCATCAAGCCTTCTAAAACATTTTACACAAATAATACAGCTGGTACTACTGCATGTAACTTTTGGCACTATAGCATGTGAAAAGAAGGTCCGTTAGTCTGTTAGAATTTGCAAAGCAAAGCCTGCTGTTTGTGACAATAGTGGCTACTGTTTCAACTTCTGGATTGCAGGGGTTCCAATTGAAGTGCATTTCCATGGGGCAAGTCTTTGAACTTTGAACTTGACTGCTCCTGGGCAGTTAGACCCTTCAGAAAGTCTACTGCAGTAGGGTGGCTTTGCCTACACGTCACTATACTTTTACCACACTAGGGATTTATCAACCGATTTACTATAGGTCTTTAAGAATTACTGTCCCACTCTTGTATATGCCACTTTTACACTACAGTATACTCAAATATACATTACTTTGTTTTTGCCATGACAGAAGAATACAGTAGTGCTAGCTCTAGCACATTTGCTGTATTTTTGCTCTGCACCCACTGCCTGCAGATATACACTTAACTAATTTCCTCACAATGGAGGTATTGTGAACAGGAAAACAATTTGAATAATGGAAAAAAAAAACCATTTGTTTTATAAAGAAGGGATACATGCAACATGCAAACATCACAATCTCGTTTCCAAGATAGAAAAGACGAGCAACTGCATTCAACACAAACTGTACAGATTTACTCAATTCATTTAGGTCGAGGCGTGCCCAAAGTTAACCACTGTACATGCCATTTCATCCTGCCTCAAATGCGTTTTGTGGGTGAGAGTTGATGACCTTCTGAATCATGCTGCAGCATTTGTTCTGGGCCATAAACAATTGCATACAACTTTATTGCACAAGCAGAGAAGACAAAAAAAAAAAAAAAAAACTTTAAAAAAGTGAAAAGGGAAGTGAAATCATAAAACCAGCAAGACACTGAGCTATACTGCACTGTGCTGGAAATGTATGCACTGTGTGGCAGTTGAATCTTTCTTTTGTCATTTTGAATGTCATGTTAGTGCATTGGGAAATCCTGGTTGTTTGTTTTCTCTTTTGCGATTTATAACTTTAAGGAGAATTTGCTCAAGTAACCTAACTTGTCCTGTTGGGTTTATAAATGTTTGTATGGCAAAATATATAGATAGTCCCATACAGAAAAAAAAAATACACACAAATATATGTCAAAACATATATTGAAATATTTAAAAACGGCTGCAAAAATATATTGAAATACATGGTAAAAAATATAATTGTATAGATTTAAATATATTTTAGACATAGATTAACATATATTTTAAAATATATCCCAATATATAGCATGATAGGGCCCTGTGAAAATCGCGATTTCATGGGCTGATCGGAAATAGTGAAATTAGCTCAATACCGCAATTTTTACAATATTCATAAGAAATAAAAATAATTTAATAATTGAATTGAACTGTACAGCTCTGCTGTGTGCCTACATGTAACATTTGCCATGCACAAGGTGCTGTGCAGTGATTGTCATGTCACTATATGCAATCTAAGCGGGAAATTAAAATACCACACACTGTAAACAAAAACGTGGATGTAAAAGGCTAAAAACGTGTCTGCAGCAGATCACGTAAAGCAGTATCCAGCAGGAGTTTTATACAGCGATGGAGGTAAGCTCTTCTGTACGTCCTGCAACGTCAAGGGCGCTGGAACTAGGGGTGCTGGGGGTGCGGCAGCACCCCCTGGCTTTGCTAGGCTTCCATCATATACAGGGGTTACAGTTTTCTTCAATCCCTTTCAGCACCCCCACTTTAAAAATGGTTCCAGTGCCACTGTGCAACATTACTGCAGATCACTACCGAAACTCGTCTGTATTCACTGAAAGAGAAAGGCGGAAATCCAGAGCGTACTACCACTGCTTTACTTGCAAAGAAACATTTCCATGTTCCAAAAGTCCACTTATTAAATTTTGACCTGACAGACGCGTTTGTTTGCGCAAATATCCCTTTTGAAAAACTGGACAACCAAAAGTTACAGAAATTCTTTAGACAGAGTGTAGCAAACGGTGGAGCGATTCCTTCATCGGCCCAGCTGACACCTGAATACTTACCTAAAGTTGCCGGGTATCACAAGCAGGAGGTTATGGAATTGGTAAACAGTCTGGTTGCTTGTCAGTGCTCACTGACGAGTCGACTGATGCCCAAGATCAGTATGGGTTACACATAGTATTTGTTTTGCAAGCCCTAAATGGCGAACATGCACCTGATGTACTGGAACTGAACGCTGTCCTTGCAGATACACTTTACCTACAGGCTGTTAATTACAACACCGTTTCACAAGCTGTTGAATAAAGTTGATGTTAATTTTGATGTCAGAAACATTTTTCTGGATATTTGCAGTTTAAAAAAAAAAAAAAAATCTGCACATAATTTATTTTATATTTCCGTGCACATTCCGCGAAATACGATACTTTACCCGTGACACTGCCGTGAATTTTAAAAAACATTTCCGTGATTTTCACAAATGAAATATAAAGGAACATATTTTTAAGTATGCTTCCATATACTTTGAACTATATGTAAAAAATATATATATTTAAATATGTAACATGTCCATAAAATTAAATATAAGGGAACATATTTCAAAGTATGCTTCCACGTATTTTTTACAACACATTATTTATATTATAATGTTTTCTAACATATCGCAGTATTACTGCTATACATCCATTCAACCCAGAATTGATGTCAGATTCAACTTTATAGTTAAATAAAGTTTTATTCATCCAACCCATTCAGCTGAAGTGAAGGGGAAGGACAGGAGGAGGAAGGACGGGGGGGGGCACACCACTATACACTATACTGTAACACATCCAACTTACCACAGACAGGACCGGACGCTGGTACACACAATGGGAAACAATAACCCAAGGGTTAACATCCGAAAAGAGGAGCAGACAGAACAGTCCATCTGTCCTTCGGAGCCGATAGAAAGTCCAGTCACTCAGTCCCAGCATGCCCTGCTCCGGCCATTTGCTAATTAGGTCCCTGATTCCTTGTACTGTGAGGAAATGTCATTTAGATTGTTTTGGGTCAAGACAATAGTGACTTGTATATGATAATATAAAGTGTTACTCCTCTTCAGGAAAGGAGACATACAAATTGCTACGTAGCCTTTTTTAAATGTATTGCAGTATAGTTTGATGAAATCCAAAATATATTTATAAAATATATATATATTGTATTCTTGTAGGAATGCACTGAAAATATATTTATATATATATATATATATATATATATATATATATATATTATATATATATAATATATATAATAGAATGTTTTCTGAAAATGAGAATATATTAAAAAAATTATTGCATATACAGTGATGTATTTAGGAACATAAATGAAAGAGATTACAATATATTACCATGTATTTTAAATAGATTTCTATTTATTTGACATATACTGCAATATATTATATTTGGGGTAGTATCAGTAACTTGTAAAAATGATTTGTGAATTAATAATATTACTGTATTTGGATTTGTGCCGAGTTGTGTATGTTCTATGAGGTTATAAAGAGATAGATTGAGCCAGAATGTGTTGACAAACAAGTAAAACGCTTTTATTTCTATCTGCATGGTGATTTGAAGATCAGGTACACTCAATTCACTTTTGTTTTTTTTTCAGGTTTGGATTCAAATTGTTACGATGAACTGTATTCTGCAGTTTTTATTTTCCCCGCTCCCCACTCCTGCCATTATTGGGCTCTTCACATTTGGGGCTGGTGTCCTGTGCTGGCTGATAACCCGACCCAAGCCTATCATACCTCCAGTAGACCTTAATAAGCAGACAGTGGGAACCAAGGTACTGAAGAAGTGCAGTATATAAAGTTTTTGTTTTTCTTATGATCCTGTGTACTCCATAACTTTACAATATCAAATCCTTAATGCCATATTTAGCATATGCTAAGTGATAAATGTACCTATTCTGTTATAACATTAACTCTATTAGCTATATAATTTATTACCTACATAATCTTTAAATGCACCTTATTAAGGAGGTGGTCATAGATCCTGAAGAGTGCTTATTTGGCAATTGGTTGACGACTATTTAAATCATGATGAAAAAAACAAAGTGTTGAAAAATGAACTTGGAAAAGCTAGTATAAAGTTGCAAGTGAATGTTGGAATTTGCATTACTCTTATTTCATGTTTCTTTCTGTTCACAATCAGGATGGTGCAAGAAGAAGTGCTCTGCTTAGGAATGATACACTCATGTCATATTATTATGATGATGCCAGGACCTTATATGATGGTTTCCAGAGGGGACTACAAGTGTCTGGTAATAATCGTTTTGAAAAAGCATAGTTTCCTGATATTGAAAAAGAAAAAGCAAGGAAACGTACCCTTGATATTTTCACGAACTTTGAAACACCAGTTTATTTATTTATATATTTTAGGGGATGGACCTTGTTTAGGCTACAGAAAACCAAACCAGCCTTACCAGTGGCTGTCATACAAACAGGTAACTCCCTTTAGACTTGCACAAGAGAAGGATGCATCCCATAGTCCTGTGAAGGTTTCACTTGACATAATGTTTTGCTGTGCAATGAGCAGGTGTCTGACAGAGCTGAATACCTGGGCTCTGCGCTGATACACAGAGGACTGAAAGCGTCTCCTGAACAACTTGTTGGCATATTTGCTCAGAACAGGCCTGAGGTAAAGTACCAAATAAAGAACTGAAAGATCATATTTATATTCACATGGGTTTTAACACAGGTTTCAAATCTTAAAAAGATATGCACTGCACCTGCTGTTATTTAAGACTATTGAAAAGAAAAAGCAGCTTCACATTTCATTTGAATTGCTTTTTTAAAAAATTAAATTATATATATATATTCCTTACTATTATATGGTGTTTGCAGTAATTCTGTGTGGTTATGTTCTGGGGTCCGTTGCTTCAATACTGGGGCATTACCTTTTTAAAATGTAGACATCCCTTTTACCCAGCTCTGAGCCTACCTGGAGATGCCTATGTCTGGAATGAAAAGCCTTCCTTGTTCTGTTTGAATCGTGTGACCATGTAATCGCCCCCCTACTTTCTCTGCCTATGTACACACAGTACATATAGAATAGTGGGGGCTGGCAGCGCTGAAATGCACATGATTTCTATGGAAGGCTTTTTGGTGGCAGCACTAAGAACACCCCAGACAAACCCAAAGCAAGCTCTGAGCCATGCAGTTAATGGAAGATTTAGAGGAAATGATAATAATACAATATAGGGAACACCAGAACCAAGAGCCACTCTGAATGATTGTGAATAATATGAAATAGTAAATAAATAAGAAAAAGAAATTCAAATTAGATTTGAAACTACGTACTCTTTAAGCATTATTATTGTTTTATTTAATTATTTTTTTCTTGAAGAAACTCTCCATATCATTGTATTCTATGCAGCTCTTTAAGCAACTTACTCACAAGACCTTTATGATGTATAGTTGCAGTCAGTTCTTAACTACCATGCCAACAGTAAGCAGATGGTGATTAGGAATTAATGCTGTTTTTCATTCTGCAGTGGATTATTGCAGAGTACGCCTGTTATACCTTCTCCATGGTGGTTGTTCCACTGTATGACACACTAGGACCTGAAGCTCTCGTATTTATAATTAATAAAGGTAAAACACAAAACACACACTATATCTTATTGTATGGGTCTTCTACCTACTTTGTTATTGCATTGAATTTGAAATATTATTTTAGCAAGTGAGTTAGGAGGATTTTTAAAATTGTATTTGTATTTTATTTTTATTTTTTTTCAGCTGATTTATCAACAGTTATATGTGACAGACCCGACAGGGCCCATGTTCTTCTGAGTAACTGTGAGAAAAGCCTGACGCCAGTCCTCAACACCATCATCCTCATGGACCCATTCAACACTGAGCTCAAGGAAAGGGGGGCAAATTGTGGAGTTGAAATCCTGTCTCTGCAGGAAGCTGAGGTAAAACCAAGCGACTGAGTTACATATGTATTTTCTGGAGGCAGGAACACACTGTACATCATATCTCCTGCCAGTATACAGAAGAAGAGTCAGGGACACAATAGAGTGGATCGTCATTGGATTCAGTTATCATCAGACTGAGACCATTCATCCTTCAAGTTTACAAACACTGGATATGGACCATAATAATAGTTCATTCACATATGAATAAGTGCACTGCAATGGTTTCTTTACTTGGGTGTTTTTTTTTTATAGTCCTGTATTATAAATGGTACACTGCACACTGTTGTATACTCTAAAGACACAGGGGTACTGGTAGTATAGTATTTTGGTAATGTCAGTAACTCTCAAATGGATTTGCTTAAGGTCGTCTTCTGTAGCAAACCCTTTTGACCTGAGCTGTAATTTGAAAGTACAGTATGATAACAATAAGCAATCTTCCAGTGTGTTGCTTTGGCATCAACATGTGAGCAGCAGCATAATACTGTCTCTAATGACATCCCCAAGGTTCACTCCTTTTTACATTTACAATATAAAGACACTTGGCATAGGGAAAGTTTCCTTTTTTAAGCAAGTTTACTGAATATTACTGTATCTTATAATTGTTGTTGTGTGTTTTAGGTTTTGGGCAAAGAAAACTTGAGAAAACCAATTGTAAGTAATGGGAGGCTTCAGAGTTGCATTCCTGTAAACTTCTGTGTTTTTCAGGGGGCATGAATGAGGGCTCCTCTCCCTACTTCCTTCCTACCAATAACACCTGCTAATCCCCTATTTAAACCCCAAGCTTGAGTTGCTCTCTGTCTTGCATTTTCTGTTTTCCACCATCCTGCTCTCCCCCACTAAGCATTCTCTGCTATCTGGCTACTCCACCTTGCAACTGCGCCTTCCTCTGCAACAGTCTCCCTCTTGGGGGTGAGTGAAGCTCACTTCCCAGCCTTAGAAAACCAGCCACCCTGGCTTCGTCCTCCTCGAGGAAGGTTCTCCGCGAGTCAAGGGGGACCCCTGTCCAAATGTATCTATCACTGACACCTCCCATTTCTCTCATCTAGATAGCCTTGGGGGAAATATTAGTTCTGCTCTGTGAGTCAAGGGGAATCTCCTTACTGTTTAAGTTATAAGCACATATCTTCCATTAATTCCCAAGGTCCCTTACTCCACGCAGCCCTCGATCATGCCCAACGAATTGTACATTTAATAAGCAGTAAGCTGTTGCAGGAGCGGTTAAATTTCTAACAGCAATGTTTTATCTCCACAGCCACCTCAACCAGAGGATCTCAGTGTTGTGTGCTTCACAAGTGGCACCACAGGTGGGGACATTGTTATTACCTGGTTTGAATCCCAGCTTGTCTGGAATTTCATTGCATTGGCATCACTAGGCTCTTTTAAAGAAGGGTCTGCACTCTGCTTCTGAAGTATCACAGATCGTCTGGAATTTCATTGCATTGGCATCACTAGGCTCTTTTAAAGAAGGGTCTGCACTCTGCTTCTGAAGTATCGCAGATCGTCTGGAATTTCATTGCATTGGCATCACTAGGCTCTTTTAAAGAAGGGTCTGCACTCTGCTTCTGAAGTATCACAGATCGTCTGGAATTTCATTGCATTGGCATCACTAGGCTCTTTTAAAGAAGGGTCTGCACTCTGCTTCTGAAGTATCACAGATCTTGCAGCTAATGACTAAACAAATTGAGTAATTGTTAGTGGATTTTGTAAAAAACAAACAAAATAAAGTTCACAGAAACAGATGTTGCAATGTCTTAAGCAATAATATAGCTTCTGGTGCCTAAAAAAGATGTGCAACATACATTTGATCTAATCATTATATCTGATCTCTTGTTAGGTGATCCTAAAGGAGCGATGTTGACCCATGAAAATGTAATAGCAGATGCTGCTGCTTTTATTAAAAGCTTTGAGGTTGGTTCAGATCAAGGTTTTTTTTTTAAGTTTCAATAGCATTGACATCCTGGTTAGCTTTTTTTTGTTTGTTAAGACAGAAAGTGGAAATTAGCTGAAAATGTCTCCATGACAGGCTATCCTTATGTGAACAGCTACAAGCCTGTATATATTTATTTAACAAAACAAGGAATAACCAATTCAAATATTGTAAAGGCTCAGTAAGATAGATCAAGGATTAACCAATTCAAATATTGTAAAGGCTCAGTAAGTCTCCTAACAATACTGAACTCTTCTGGGTGAATTGTATTTTGAAATATGTTGTACGAGTGTTGATACAGCAACTCTATAGTTACTCACACTTTTACTAGCTCAGGCCTGCACTGGTGCATGCAAAGCAGTATAACAAAATACACCCTCCAGAGCCTTTTCACAGGACACACGATCAAAACACACTCTCACTCCAGAGCCTTTTCACAGGACACACGATCAAAACACACCCTCACTCCAGAGCCTTTTCACAGGACACACGATCAAAACACACTCTCACTCCAGAGCCTTTTCACAGGACACACGATCAAAACACACCCTCACTCCAGAGCCTTTTCACAGGACACACGATCAAAACACACCCTCACTCCAGAGCCTTTTCACAGGACACACGATCAAAACACACCCTCACTCCAGAGCCTTTTCACAGGACACACGATCAAAACACACCCTCACTCCAGAGCCTTTTCACAGGACACACGATCAAAACGCACCCTCACTCCAGAGCCTTTTCACAGGACACACGATCAAAACGCACCCTCACTCCAGAGCCTTTTCACAGGACACACGATCAAAACGCACCCTCACTCCAGAGCCTTTTCACAGGACACACGATCAAAACGCACTCTCACTCCAGAGCCTTTTCACAGGACACACGATCAAAACACACTCTCACTCCAGAGCCTTTTCACAGGACACACGATCAAAACACACCCTCACTCCAGAGCCTTTTCACAGGACACACGATCAAAACGCACCCTCACTCCAGAGCCTTTTCACAGGACACACGATCAAAACGTACCCTCACTCCAGAGCCTTTTCATAGGACACATGATCAAAACACACCCTCACTCCAGAGCCTTTTCACAGGACACACGATCAAAACACACCCTCACTCCAGAGCCTTTTCACAGGACACACAATCAAAACGCACCCTCACTCCAGAGCCTTTTCACAGGACACATGATCAAAACACAACCTCATGCCAGAGCCTTTTCATAGGACACACTATCAAAGCACAACTGCTCTTACCAAAAGAACTTCAATAGGACTGCAATAGCACTGCAATTACAATGAAATGGCTCTGTACAAAGTGGCAATAGCAGCACAAGGGCAGCATTCATGTTTGTAAATAATAATAATAATAATAATAATAATAATAATAATATGTATCCTTTGCAACTGAATCCCAATGTGTTTTCCTCACAGAGCACCTTTGGCCCGGTGCCTGAAGACATCTCTATCTCATTCCTACCCCTTGCACACATGTTTGAGAGGGTTGTTCAGGTAAGACTGAGGAAGGTGATGATGTAAATTGCACAGAATGGCCTGCCTGGGTCTTGTGGTACACATAGAACACAAGATTCCAGACTGTAAAGTGTGGTATTTCAACCACATGGGCTTAGTTCAGTTTTCATGCATTATGTGTTATTTCTGTAGTTTTTTTTTTTTTTTTCTGCAGTATCCATCTGCCTTGTAAGACAGATGTAGAATCTTTTTCAGACCATGAAGCCAGAAAAAAGATAACAAGAGTGTTTTTTTTTTTTTTTTTTTTGTCTTTTTAATTAAGTATTACATTTTTTTCAGATTTTTCTGATTTAAGCAGCGATATAATTGCACTCTCAATTAGCTATGTTGTTAATTGAAAACTGATTCTGTTCAGGGCCACAGCTGTGTATCTCTAATATTGTACATGATTAACCCAGAGTATGTGCTATGCTTGCCTTAATATCTCAGCACTGGGCATTCCCACTCCCTGAGCTGCAGTCTAACCTTACTTTCATATAGCTTACAGAACACAGATGTGAGGTCTGACCCACTGTAGTCAGGAATCAGTGCCACTGGCTACATTAATTGCTTACTGCAAGGGAAGGGAGGCTATCCTTCACAGATCCACCAGCTACTTAAAAATGTCTCTCTCGCTCTCTCTCTGTCTATATATATATATATATATATTACATTTTATTTTGGGTGGGTTTTAATATCCATAGAGGAACTCCAAAATATTTTATTAAATGACTGTATGCCTTGCCAATATTAGCATTAAGCTCACGAGTATTTAAATGATGTATTGTCTGTGTATATCTTGACTGATGTATTAATGGTTTATGTTTCCTCTCTACAGACTGTAATGTACAACAGTGGGGCCAGGGTGGGGTTCTTCCAGGGGGATATCCGACTGCTGCCCGATGACATGAAAGCCCTGCGGCCTACAGTTTTCCCAGTGGTGCCGCGCCTGCTCAACAGGGTCTATGACAAGGTGCATTTCACCAGTCTTAAGACGGCCAATCAATTGGGCTACAATTGAATGGCTGGGGATTGCTTTTAATGTTTGTTTTTTTTGTCCACTCTTAAAGTTAATTTGTTCTTTTTTCAATTTTAACATTCATTTGTCTTTTTTCTCTTAGGTTCAAAGTGAAGCCCAGACACCATTTAAAAAATGGTTACTGAACTTTGCTGTAAATAGAAAATTCTCTGAGGTTAAACAGGGAATCAGCAGAAATGACAGCATTTGGGACAAGCTTATATTCCATAAAGTCCAGGTATGATAAAGTGGAGTGACAATGTGCCACTATAATACAGCTCATTCAGCATATGACATGTGATATCTCATCATTGAGATTCTGTCAAGTCGACTCTCACCCAGAATGTGTTATTAGAGAAAGCATTTTGAGTAAACAGGAAATCAAGAAATCAAGCAATTAATGGATTCAATTTCCTTATTTCCTTTTCCTTATTGCTTGGATTTTATTTTTCATGTTTCTCCCCTCCAGTTAAAAAGTTTTAACAGTCCTGTTCTCTCTAAAGGGAACCATGGGTGGACGTGTTCGTGTGATGGTCACTGGGGCAGCTCCGATCTCTCCAACTGTTCTTAACTTTCTCAGAGCAGCCCTTGGATGTCCGGTAATTTATGAGTGTGTGAGTGTGTGTGTGTGTGTGTGTGTGTATATATATATATATATATATATATATATATATATATATATATATATATGAACATTTATGTAAAATATGTAACCAGGCGGAGGCTAGGTGCAAACCGTTGACCCCGTGGACTGCAAGCGAGCATCTTCACCACAATGCAGAAGATTCGTGCACAGCACACCTAATAACAGAATATTTATAAATCCTGCAAATAAATGATGGACCCAATGCTTGTAAAGGACCAGGAATTTCTGTTGAATTGTAATTATAATGTTTGCTTAAGAACCTAAATATTCTCAGCACAGTCAAGTGAGACAAAGCTAATAAGACATTGGCTGTCACTCCTTTAAGAACAAATGTATTATTTTGCCCTTTCAGATTTTTGAGGCCTATGGACAGACTGAGTGCACAGCTGGGTGCACCTTTTCCATGCCTGGGGACTGGACATCAGGTAGAGTCACAGCATGAATTGCTGTCATTATGGTTTCCTTGTCATCCTATTTGTGTATATGTGCGCTTCAGGGTATCACATGCTGCAATGTGAGAGTGCAATTGCACTGTAGGGACTTGGTAAAGCACTTCACCACCTGCAAAACAGTGGCGAGCTTTTGAGAAAACAATCAACAAAAATATTGATTTTTTTCAAAGACCTTGCCGTTTCATCTACAGGGCATTCATTCTCCCCTGTTCTCAAGTTTGGCACTGAAATAGCAGTCTCTTTCCACTGAACTGTTCCCTCAAACAGTCTCAGTCACTCTATACAGCAAACTTTTTAATTTACTAAGTCATTATGTTGTAGTGTATCCATTCCAAATGAGACATTTTTTTTATTCTTTATATATATAGGCCATGTTGGACCACCAATTACATGCAACATAGTAAAACTGGCTGATGTTGAAGAAATGAACTATTTTGCTTCTAATGGCGAAGGAGAGGTAAGAGAGCTAGACCATCTCATTTTAAAGAAAACAATACATTTATCAGAAAGATAACCCTAAAAACATCGGTAAAGTGCATCTGCCCGTTCTCACAATACACCTTAAGCACTGTGACCGTTTCTCCCGTGAAACCGAACATTACACATTTATGGAGAACTTGCTCAGCAAGAAGCATATCGATGTTTATAACAAAACAAACAGGCACATTGCAATCAGGAAACGGAAAGCTACATTTTAACAATGTGAAGATGCTGTAAAAGGGATAAAGGCTTTAAGGTATCTCTCATTTATTTTCTTAGGTGTGTATAAAAGGCAAAAATGTATTCAAGGGATATCTGAAAGACCCAGAGAAAACAGCGGAAGCTCTTGATGAGACCGGATGGTTGCACACAGGTGATATTGGAAGGTGGCTGCCGGTAAGTCCCTTGTTTGTCTCCTTTACCAAATTCATGGACATTTTCTCTGTAGTCCATCTAACTAATGTTCAATTCACAGCACCTTTTCTATTGAATTTATAATATATAAGAACTGTACACATCAATCTATGACCCATTTCACACTTATTTATAATAATCCTTAACCTACCTTTTCTGTATATTGTAGAAATGTCATATGGATAGTATTAATATCCCTTATGCAATGCCCGCGAGGTTGATTAGGGCATTGTTAATACATTTACCGGTATCATTTCCTATTGAGCCTATTGGAAAAGCATTCTGCTGAGGCCTTGTTCACTTAATTAACAGGTATCTGCCAGGGAAGACTTGCCTTAGCCTGCACAGAGCTGCATAACAGATATTAAGGTTTGCTTGCCGACTTAATGAGGATTTTATTTTAAAACCCCCAAAGTAAATATTTTATGTGGCTTTCTCCAAATACAATTTTCATGTCCTGTATTGTGGGTTAGGTCTTAGCATACAAAGAATAGTCACCATTACTTTATAGACTATGACATGGTATTCCATAGATTAATGTATAGGTTATATATATATATATATAGATATAATATATATATATATATATATATATATATATTATATATATCTATATGTGGGTGGTGTGTGTGGTACACACACAAAATTCTTTTTAGAGTGGAGCTCTTAAGATTATTGACAGAAAGAAGAACATCTTCAAATTGGCACAAGGAGAATACATTGCTCCTGAAAAGATTGAGAACGTGTATGTGAGAAGTGGCCCTGTAGCTCAAGTGTTTGTGCATGGAGACAGCTTGAAGGTAAGCCACAGCTGTACTAGTCATTTATAATGTAAGCCAATACCAAAGAAGGGCTTGTTACTTTAACACTTCTGATACTTGTTTATTTGTGAAACAATAATTGCTCTATAAAAATAATCATTTAAACATGTATTTTTAGATCAATTAAATAATCTATAATCTTGTTTTCAAGTAGCAGCACGTTTACATCAACAGTATGTATCCAGTTATCGTGTCTCTATTTAATTACATTTACTAGCTACTGTAAATAACCAAGGCATTAAACATGTTCCTTATCTTTTTGTAGCATTTTGGTTTTCCTGTCTCTGGGGGTATTTTGGGATAAGTAATACCACATTCATAAAACAGTACAGTTCCAAGACAATGTTAATAAAATTATTATTTTACATCCACACAACAAATCTGTTGGTTTTAGAGAACGCAAGTCATTGTGATTTCAAAATGTATGTAAATCCATTTTTCATAAATGTATATTCTGATTGAGAGTTTTCTAATAACACCTCTGGAATATCCAATGCATTTTACCATCAAGTGTTGTCATATATACAACAGTCTGGTCATAAAACTTAATATGGCCTAATGTTGCCTGAAATGTGGATATGTGCTAGAAACACATTCAAAAACCCATATTGATTTTGTTTAAAAAACAGAACAGTTGATATTTACTACAACCCCAGATAAGGTTTTGATCCTCCATGCCTCTCGCCAGAATAAATATTTTTCCACTTTGTTACGAGAGATTATTTCATTTTAGAATGAACGTAGCTGTTTTGATTCATATTCCTGCTCCTTGGTATTCGACTGCATCTGCGTTAATAAAATAGATAGTTAGGTGGTTAGCAATGCCTTTTGATATACTAATAGCATTTAGTTCCAGCAGTAAACACAAGTACAAGTAAATCTATGTTTTACTGCAGGCTGACCTCCATATGGTATTAACAATAATGTTCTTTTCCAGTCTTGCTTGGTGGGTATTGTCGTACCTGATCCAGAGGTGCTTCCAGATTTTGCTGCCAAAAAAGGAATTAAAGGATCTTTTGAAGACCTCTGTAAGAATAAAGTAAGTTTCAATGCAAGTAATTGTGTTTTACCCCATAAAGATTAAACAGCTGCATGTATAGTACACTGCACTTTATCCTGGAGAGCTGAATATTCGACATTTGAAGACTCGCTTATCCTGTATAAAATTATAAAAAAGTTGCATTTATTGAGAAACACATTCGGCAACGTGGAAGAAGATGAAAAACTGGACATTTAAAACATCAGACTATAGAGTATATACAAGTTAGTGTGCCTCAAAATAAATGAGTACAAGCTGAAGAATACAATGTTGTGCTTTGAATAAAAGGCTGCATACATATTTTCTGGCAAAGCACTTTAGCAAAAAGAATTCTGTTGTTTTTATGTTTGTATTTTCTGCACAGGACATTAAGAAAGCGATCCAAGAAGATATGTTGAAGCTGGGAAGAGAGTCTGGGCTTCAGTCTTTTGAGCAGGTACTGTAAGGATCTATGCTTTGTATCCATTTTCAAAACTGCATTTTACTATGTTAAGAACTGCTAAGAGGATGGGTGTGTTATACTGAACACAAGATTACAGACTTTTGTGTTCAGTTTTCTTCAAATATGTATTATTGATCAAATTATTATTGTTTATTCCTTTGTGAATTATCCGTCCACAATAAAATGGATTCAGGCAAAATGCATAACACAGTACAATGTCAGCAACAGATGTGTGATCGATTTGCCTCCTTAGTTTAATTGTGATGACAAAAGTAAGATTTTAGTACCTGTATAAAATATTGCTCAATGGATCTGACATCATTTAGTTCGTCATCTAGAATATTTCTATCAGTCCATTTTACTGTAACTGCCTTTGACACCAAGATCGTTCTCCTTTCTCCTTTTAAGATTAAGAACATACACCTCCACCCAGAACAGTTTACCATTGAAAATGGACTACTGACCCCAACTCTGAAGGCAAAGAGAGCAGAGCTAACCAAAGTCTTCAAAGCTGAAATCGATAAGCTCTATGTATCACTGCAGTGAACACTGTACCTGACGCAGGGTCAGTTTCGTTTCACTTGAACACATATGGACTCTTGTGCCTCACTGATCCACAGAGTGAAAGTATGTGAAAGAGCTGCACTGTGGACTGCCAAAGGAAGGCTATTCAATAGGCTCCTCTTTGTGGCTCAGTGAAAGCTGCACAATCATGCACTGTAGAAGATTTACATATATACTGCAGATGTGATATTTTCACCAGCAGTTCTAAAGATGACAACCATCAGTTGTATTTGAAAACATTTTCCAACATATTGGAAACTAGAAGTATTTTTTCAATTGTATTCTAGTTTGCAAACAGTAAATATACCTGTCAGTGTACCATATCCGGATGCAGCTGTGAAAGTTATGAATTTAAACTGCTATAAAAGATCCCAACAACCAATAGAAGTATCACATTTGGAGAGAATATTTCTTTTTTTGTAATATTGCTTAATATATGGATTGAAATTAATTAAAAAAAAAAAAAAAAAAAAATCAAACTCAGGTCAAATATGATTTATTTTTGTTTTAAATCTGAAGGCATAATACGTAGGGTTGTTTTACAAAATATAATTAAAAAAATGTATTTGCACAGTACAAAGGATACATTGAAATGCATGCGAAAACACTGCTTTTACAAATTGCATAATTCCAAAACTATACTTTAAAAAAAAAAAAAAAAAAAAAAAGCAGGTTCAAGTACGGGGTTGTTCTGTTGCAAGAACAATTGTCATAAGCACCCAATGATATATACCTGGATACTAATAATAATTATCTATCTTTTTTCTCTTCATTCACTG